>NC_056739.1:711335702-711635702 GCF_019279795.1 Protopterus annectens | reverse complement strand
TGGTGACCAGATACACCTCCCAGCTGAGGTGGGTGAGCATTACTTGGGAAGGACAGTCCAATATACATGGTCCCCAGAAGAGGCCAAGACGCATGTCAATGTCCTGGAAATGAGAGCAATCCTCCTTGCATTGCAGGCCTTTCAAGCCACTCTCCCTTCCAGGATGATTGCTATTCAGACGGACAGAATGTCTGTAGTCTAGTACATCAGCAAACAGGAAGGAACCAGATCTTACCCACTTTGTTGAGAAGCAGTGAGAGTGTGGCAATGGGCGATGTTTTCCTACTTCCTTCTCTTAACAATGCAAGTACTGGGGAAGGCCAGCATGATTGCAGACAAACTAAGCACGTCCATTCGGTTGTCTCATGAGCGGTCTCTCAATGTCAGAGTGGTGTAGAGGATTTTCCATCAATGGGGCCAGTCATGTTGTGACCTTTTTCCTTCTTCCCTCAATAGCAAGTGCAGCAGGTTTTTCACCTTGGTTCCTCCGACAGGGGAGTCATTGAGAGATGCTCTAGTCCACGATTATCCCTCCAGTCTTCTCTATGCTTACTCCTCATTGCCAGTTATCCAAGTTTCTACAGAAAGCATACCAGTTGAAGAGCATGGTTATCCTCATAGCACCTTTCTGGCCTCATCAAATTCGGTTTCCTTTCCTGTAGCTTCATCTTCTGCATCTATCCAGGATACTGGACCTCAATCTGGATCTCCTATCTCACCCAACAGGATTGACTCATCTGTACATAACAGGCCGCAATCTAACCGTATATTTTCTCCAGTTTCACTGATTGCTAGATGGCCCAGGCTATCCCCCCAGCCCATCATATCTTCTCAAAAGGCTTCTATGAGGAAAATTTACAGAAGTAAATGGAAGAGATTTGCCTTCTGGGCCCTTAAAAAAGATCTGGACCATTTTTCTACCCCTGTGCTAGCTGTTCTTGAGGTTTTAGCTTCAATTTTTTAATGAAGGGCTTACTTTTTCTACTGTTAAGGTGCAGTCGGTAGCCATTTCAAACATTTAACATTGGTGAAAATAATCGTTCCTTAGCTTCTTCTAGATAATGCAAAACATTTATCAAAGGCACTTTCTTGCTTAGGCCTCTGGTTAAGGATCCTACTTCAGTTCGAGACACCTTTGAAGTTTTTGTCTTGGAAAACCATTTTTGTAGTTGCTATTACAACAGCAAGACGATTATTCAAACTCCAGGCTCTCTCTTCCAAACCTTCTTAGCTGGTTTTCCACAAAGACAGGGTATCCATTTGGACCAACCAGACTTTTCTGTCTAAATTAGCTTCTGAGTCTAATATCAACCAGGTCAGTAACCTCCCGGTTTATTTTCCAAATTTCTTAAATAAGGGAGAGTACATGCTCCTCCTTTTGGATGTGCATAGACAACTTCAGTTTTATCTCCATCAGACCAAAGATTTGTGGAAGACTGGCCATTTCTTTGTGTCCTTCTCACCTAACAGACTGGACATGCCAGTTTCTGAAGTTACCCTAGCCAAAGGTTAACTCATTGCATGGCCTTTGTTTATAGTAAAGTAGGATTGTCCTTGCCTAAGCCCTCTAAAGTTAATTCCACAAAATCTGTGGCTTTATCGTCAACCTTTTGATCAAGAACTTCCATAGATGACATTTGTGTAGCTGCCACATGGTCCCATGATCATACTTTTATTACTTATTGCAAATTGTATTTGGTTTCTAGGAACAGAGTTACCTTTGGCTCTGCAGTACTCAGAAATATCCTTCCATGAGGACCACCCAAGGTTCGTCTAGCTGGGGATGCTTCCCCATCAGTTGAAGAATGAATGGAAATTGACAACATCAGACAAAAATGCTGTCTAGTCACCATAACGTTATATCTATGTTGTCCGTTTTCATTGTTCCTTATTGTCACGCCTCCCCCCTCTTCCCTTTGCTCCTGCACAGACGTAAGGGATATTACTTTGGTTTTGGGAACTATTGTTCTTTATTTGAGCTCCAGTTCTGTTATTTAAATCTATACCTTTTTAGTTTCTTTAAAGTATTATCCATGGTCTACTGAGGCCAGCAGACTCAATCTGTGATATGTTAGGTTGGCAGGATATTATGGGTAAAGGGAAGAGCTCGAGAGTTGGAACTGAAAATCTGGAAAAACGTCCAAGTCGAATCTGAAACCCATCTCTTAAGGAAGAATGAAAAAGGGCAACACAGATGCAACATTATGGTGTGTACATAACTTTTTTGTGTGTGTATCAAAAGCTGAAGTTGTTTATCTAAATTATATCACATGTTCCCTTTGCATTGTAGACGTTCATGTATTTGTTTTCCTAGTTGTTGTGAATTTAATTTTTTGCTGTATGCTCTGAATCTTCAGATTGTTGAATACTTGTATCCTGGATTCCTATGTTGTCATCAGTAGTATCTTGTTTAATAGGGGTTGAATGATCTTTACTGACAGTGGATTCTTCCCTTTCTAAATGTGCTCTATTTGCACTTTGCCTAATATTACTTATCAGCCTAGTCATTAACATATGTTAGAGTTTTTCAATCCGTGTTAATTGCACAAGTCCATTTATCAGTAAGTCTAGGTTTACTTCTAATAATAGTAAGCAAATCGTCCAACTTTTAACATGAGGAACACAGGTTTCCAATGTTATCAAGTATTATCTTTATATGTACATGGATAACATTTAGTACACTGGGTAAGATACTTGCGCTTTAGCAAATCATTAATGGCATACTCATTTAAGGAAAACATTCTCAGCTAGAAATGACTAAAGAATTTTAAAATAAATGAATAATCAAAATCAGTGACCACAGAATTAAAAAAAAAAGTACTAATTTATGTCAAATTGCACGAGGAAATCACGCAAACAATATGCAACTAAATTGTAAAGGATACAGAACTAACTGTGTACAAGGCAAAGTAATTCATAAATTCATCACTCTGATGTACTGCATACCAGTCAGACAAAAATGCTAAATGTGCTTTACATCACACGCGGTAGCTTCTGCTCACTGTTGCTTGCAGCTGCATCACATTGTAGCAGTAAAATCAAAGGTACAAAAAATAAAATATATATCAAAATAAATCTTCTCTTAGCAAGCAGTTGCAAATTAAATCACAAACCATCACTATATGGTGTCATACATTCTCTAGTGTCCTGTCTACAGTCTGTGTGAATTTGTAAGTGACTAAGTCCCTTGTGATGGCTAGAGTTTGCTTGTCCAAAATCTATCCCTTTCTTCCAACAAACAGTGAAAATTAGAGATAAAAAATAAAATTGAAGTAGATCGTCCTGTCTGTAGTCTGCCCCTTTCTTTCTACAAACAATGAAAATTAGAGGTAAAAAAATAAAATGTAAATTAAAATAAACCTTTTCTTACCAAGCAGTTGTACAGTAAGTCACAAACCAATACCATATGGTTTTAGATAAGTTTTGGAGTACCCTATTGACAGTCTGTTTGAATACGTAGCTGACTAGGCACCTGAGCGCGGTCTGAGTTTGCCTGCCTAAAATCTATTCCTTTCTTCCAACATAGCAATGAAAATCAGAGGCAAAAAATAAAGTATAAATCAAAGTAAATCTTCCTGTCTACAATCGATCTATTTCTTCCAATACAAAGTGACATTCAGAGGTAAAAATAAAAATACAAATTAAAATCTTCTCTTACCAACCAGTTGGTCAATAAATCGCAAACCAACAATGCATGTTTCTGTTAAGCTGTAAAGTATACTGTCTGCAGGCTATGTGAATTTATAGCTGACTAGGCCCACTGGGATTCCTAGAGTTTGCCTGTCAAAAGTATTTCCATTTTTTCTAACAAACAGTGACGTTCATATGTCTCATCTATCCCTGATTTTGACTCAGATTTTAGCTCTGCCCCTCTTAATCCCATCTAAACTGATGACTTTTGGAAAAAAGGCAGTGAATTACACTTAATACATAATGATGGTAGTTAAAGAGTTGTAACTTCAGTAAATGTATATTAATTCACATTTTCTTACTCTGTCAGTCTCAAGCAGGGTTGTCGGGCCAGGTAGGGACAAAACAAAAAAAAAAAAGGATTGGCCTGTATGCCAGTTTATGAGCCAATCAAACAAATTGCCAAACGGATCCTCTTCTGTTCAATGCGGAACATCAGGCAGTTCTGCATTAAACACAAGTAGCTCCGTTTTGTGATTTTTTTTTTGATTGGCTCATATACCGGCATATGGGCCAATAAAAAAAAAAACACAAAGCGGAGGCTGTTTTGCCAGGATTTTAACTGGCAGTGCGGGACTAGGGATCGGGCTGCTGATCCCAGGACAGTCTCACTCAAATAGGGACATCTGGCAACCCTGGTCTCAAGTTAATGATACTAGTATTTTAAGTGTCCCGGATTGTCCTTAATTATTTCTGGATTTATCCCTTATTCTGTTGAGATTTGTCCCCGATTCCCTGAGAGATGAAAAAAAAAACTCACATCAAAATAAATTTCCCTGTCTGCAGTCTGTCCCTTTCTTCTAACAAACGTTGAAAATCAGAGGTAAAAAATAAAGTATAAATCAAAGTAAATCTTCTCTAAGCAGTTGTACAGTGAATCACAAATCAACACTGTTATGGTTTCAGATATGCCCCTCTGTAACTGCATCATGGGTAAGTACATAGCTTTCATTTCACCCATTTGTAGAGTACCTTAAGCCTCAATCCCTTGCACTTTTCTCATTCTTTATATGTGGTTAACCTTCCCTCTGAGCTATCGCATATCAAAGTTGTACTTTTTAAAGCTGATCCTGCTTAAAGGTAGCATCAACCTTTCAGACATTCAAGGAATACTCCAGGCTGAGTTTGATAAACACTTTCTATGTTTCACTGATAAGTAGTTGCAAGTTAATGTCTTTACAGCTAGCTCAGTATAATTTGGTGGTACTTAAATATTAGCCTGTTATTTCACTCCTTGAGTTTTTGGATGTTTGGGGAAAGACTATTATCTATGTAAAAAGCAACTATGTCAGTAACGACAATCCGAGATAGAGCCTGGAATCACTGGCGCAAAAGCCAAAAACCCCTCTGATAGACAGAAATTCCTTGAATTATGTAACAGAGTCAAAAAAACTAATAAAACAAGACAAAATCCAATTTTACCAGTCTGTCTTTAACTCCATCCAGTACAACCCCAAGCAATTCTGGTTATCCGTCAACTCCATCCTCCACCCAGGGGAAGTCAGTACCCCTCTACCAAACACAATGAACTCCTCTGAAAATATTGCTACCGCATTCAATACACACTTCACACAAACCGTTCTCTCACTAGCTAGATAACACACAACCCCTCCCTCCCACCCCCCCCCACCTGCACCTAGTAATCTGCCAACTACTTTCTCTTCTTCTCCTATTCCTACTGCCAACATAAAAAAACTCTTGTCAAAACTAAAGCCCACTAAACTGGCAGCTGACAACCTCCCCCAGTGAATTCCTAAAAACTGCAGCTGAAGCCCTAGCCTACCCAATCTCAGTTTTGATCAACCGATCTCTATCTGAATGCTATGTCCCTTCACTATGGAAAATATCCCACATCATTCCCCTCCACAAAGGTGGCCCCTCCACAGAACTCACCAGTTAGCGGCCCATATCAATTCTCTCTCCACAATACTTGAGAGATGCCTTCACTCAAGTTCTAGACTACCTCCTTACTAACAGTCAACATGGCTTCTGGCCATACCACAGCACAACCAACTGCCTTACTTCTTTTACTAACACTATCCTACATCATAAAAACAATGGGTATTTCTCCTCTGCAACTTTCCTAGACCTATCTAAAGCATTTGACATGGTCTCACACAAACAACTCATCTCTGTTCTCAATAAACCTATCCTTTTCTCAATCTGTGTCAGACTGGTTTCAGAGCTACCTGACTGGCTGTCAGAAATCCATTGTTTGGCATAATTATATTCCCCCCAACTCCCTTTCTCAGTTGTGGTTCCCCAGGGATCCATCCTTGGACCCTTACTCTTCTCCATTTTCACAAACAATCTAACCTCTGCCACCAAACATGCCTCTCTCATACAGTATGCAGATGATTCCACCATCATCTGCTCAGCCTAATCCCTACCTGAACTTTAAAAGATCACACAAGAAGCCTTTTCCTCAATTGAAACTTGGCTATCGGATGCACAGTTAATACTTAATCCAAACAAAACTAAATTCCTCATCTTCCAACCCACTAAACACAATCTAATCTTCCCCCACTTTAATATTACAACCACTGATAACACCATTATCCCCCCAACAAATCACACCAAACTACCAGGAGTTGAGATTGACAATAACCTCAAGTTTGACATTCACATTTCCTTAACCATAAAAAAGTACACAAAAAACTAGGAACTTTATACAGAAATAGGCAATTCCTCACCAAAACGGCCAGGATATCACTTGCAAATTCCCACTTGATCTCCTCCCTACTCTACGCCTCTCCAATATTTACTAACCTAAGGCAAAGGGAATTAAATAAACTCAAGACTTGCTACAACAAAATTGCCAAGTTTGCCACTGGTGCAGCCTGCCATAGTCACCACTACACCTCACTTACTGAACTTGGCTGTCTAGAACTCACTCACCTCATTCAGTGGTACCAACTCTCACTCGCCCACAAGCTAGTAAATCATCCTCTAAAATTCCCATCCCTCCAAAATCTACTCCAGCCCTATCATACAACCAGACTACTACGCTCTAGTAACAAAAATCAATTACAGGTAACCAGAGCCAAGAACCCTGCTGGAGAAGCACTCTTCTCCAACTCAGTATTAAAATTATGGAATACCCTCCCTCATACTATAACCTCTTTACCATCATGTACTCACTTCAAAGCTGTACTTAAATCTCATCTAAAAGAGCACTGGGCTTGCCCTTGTAACAGCCCTCACTAATATCTCTACTCCAACCACCCTAATCCTGTCTTCCACCCTACTAACTATCTCTGCTTACAGCTAATTCCATTGCTTTTAAACCTATATCTCAGCTATAATCTTAGGTGCTGTTATTCATGTAGGATATCTGCTTGCTTAACTATTAGGATACTTGCCATCTTAAATGGCATAGATGTTTTAAGTGTATAGTATAAACTCAATTGGCCTTCACCTAAATATGTTGTTCATTTTGAACTGTCTGGATTACTGTTATTGCTAAACAAACAGTCAACCTATACTTCTTGTAATCTTGTAATTAAATGTTCTGTATGGTGGAGCTTTTCTCCCCGGGCCTCCGCTGAAAAAGGACCTGTGTCCAGTAGGATTTTCCTGGCAACAAATAAATAAATAAATAAATGTAAACAGCTGTAATTACATAGGCTTCACCCTTGATCCAAAGGTGTTTTCCCACTCCACTCTGACACAACCATTAAAAGTTTTGGCTCCAGTCATGTTGGTGTATTGTTTTGATTAATGTGACAGTATTTAATAAAAGTTTGGTTTTGATCATTTTGTCCTCTCAGCCTCCTGTTGTTTATGGCATGTGATTCTTTCCATTTGTTTATAATGCTTTTCTAGTTATTTTGAATTGCCAGTACTTTGGCGACTTGCAGACTCTGCTTTTAAAACTTGACACACACAAGACCATTGCAGAAAACATTTTAATACTTGCATATGCTGGTTGATCCCTGGAAAACATACTTTCCTTACAAATAAATATCAATAAACTCTATAGATGCATTAACCTGTGTGGTATTAGAACAAGTAGCTACATTCTCATATGCTCTACGAACATTATTTATAGTACAGTGAGGCAGCATTGCTATACACCTTAAAAGTCTACACACTTTTCCAAGGTTAGAATTAGATGGGGCTCAACAGTTAAGATAGAAGATGAGATAAAAACAGTGACACATAATCACTCTGCAGGAACGTCTCCAGAAACAGATTGCATTCCTGTGGAAGTTTTAATCTGCAAGAAAATCTCTAGGACTAGATGGCTTTCCTGTGGAAGTTTGGAAGCTAGGAGGGAAGAAAGTGATAAAGATCTGGAAGGTTTTATTTAACAGTACTTGAGGGGAAGCACCAACATCCTGGAAGAAAGTGGCTGTAGTACCTAAAGGCAGTAAAGACCCATCAGACTCAGCTTCATGTAGGCCCATTTCAATTTTAAGTCATGATTATAAAGTGTTTATGAATAAAATAGCTAAAGGAATGGCAAATGTTTTTACCAAAATTGATAGATATGGATCACAGTGGTTTTGTGGAGGGAAGGCAAACAATTAATAGCATTACTAGACAATGGTGATCCAGCAGAATGTAAGAAAATATAGCTGATTTTGGTAAGTCATGATGCAGAGAAAGCATTCAAAAGAGTAAGTTGGGAGGGCAATTGAAGCATTTGCATTCCTTATTACAATAATAAGGTTAATTAGGAGGACACACAAGGGATCGGAGGCAAAAATTAAAAGTGGGAGGGTTCTTTTCTGATGAGTTGTGTCTGAAGAGAGGAATCTGGCATGGGTGTCCTCTTTCCCCTTTTTTATTTGTGTTATATTTAGTCATTTGCAAAGAAAATAAAGGACTCTACATTCAAGGATATAATTGATATGACAATCAAGAAAAGTTAGCTTTATTTGCATATGGTATTATTTTGTACCTGATAAAACTAGAAAAGGACATCTCAGTGTTGTGGAACATTCTGAGACAGTTGCAGGTATTTTAAGGATATAAAATTAATGAAGACAAAACAAAGGCTGTATCTGTAAACTATGAACCTACATATGAATTTGTTCAGCAATACCTATTGATGGGGACACGATAAAATTAAGTATTTAGGAGTATGGGTTAAAAAGGATTCTGTTATGGCAGCTAAGGATATGTGAGAAGAGACTAACCAAAAGATAATACAAAAACTGAGAAACTGTAAGCTCTTGTTTATAAATAGCAAGATAAAAGCAGTGAAAATGTTTTTGTCCCTTTAGTTTTAAATACAGGAAAGGCAAATGTTTACTAACTGGAAAAGTTGTCGACAGTAATTAAGGAGCTGAATGATTTTTATCAGGGCCAAGTGGCCTAAGCTGATCCTTCTAATAGAAGAAGGTGGTGTAGGATTACCTGATTTGAAGGAATATTTTAGAGCTACACAGTAAAGGCTCATATACATACCACAAACAGAAAGCTATAATTAAACAAGGAAAGGGATGGTAAAATAGAGCAGAAGTTCAAAAAGTAGACATTGTGGGATTTTGGATGCAGATCCGTAAGGAGAATAACAGCCATACAAAATGTTATGTCCATAAAGTAGCAGAAAGTATTTTAAGAACTAACCCAACATGTGAATGGAGAAAGGAGATTCTGCCGATAAGGATGACTGCAATTAGGAATACAGAGAACATGCAAGCGGGAGCTGGAATTTACTTGAGAAAACTGGCAAAAGGAGCTAAAGTAATGGGAGCAAATAACTAGAGAGGGAAAGATTATAGAACAGGATGAGGCCAAGAAGACATTTGGACTTCAGGCTAAAGACTGTCTTCCCTATAAGGGATGGATATCGGAGTATAGACAGAGAGAATGGGATAGGAGAATCCTAAGTGAGAGACCTACTCTGGTAGAATTTTCAGCTGAATCTAGAAGAGATGCTCTATTAAAAAAGGGATAATTAACAAGGCATATAAAATTGCACAATAACTGCTGGAATCAGTTAGAGGAGGATGGAAAAGATTGGGGAGAGAGTGGATAAGCAATTCACAAGGAAACAATGGGAGTACATATGTCTACCAAATATGCAATAAAACATAGAATAAGTGTTTGTTCAGGTGTTTTTATACCCCAAGCAGACTCCAAAGAGTTTTTCCTCAGCTTGATAGCAAATGTTGGAGGTGTAGTTGGCACGAAAAGAGGTAACGTATGTTTTGGGAGTGTAATGAGTTGACAGACTTTAAAAATTCACTTCAGAGTGCTCTGTCAGAAATATTGGGTGAGCAAATGGGTGTAACTATGGAAATCATTTTGTTTGAACTGGGATACATGACCTGAATTGCCTAAATACAGTAAGGCCTTGTTAAGTTTAATTCTGGTGGCTGCCAAAAAAGCAATTACTAGAAAATGGAAATCAGAGTCTAAACCAACTGTATTTCAAGCAGTGAATATAGTAACAGAGATGAACTAGACGTGGGACCTTTAGAAAAGGACAGGAGCAAATTACATATTAAAAATGGAAACTGTTGGAACAATACATGCAGAATAATATTTTGGTGTAGGAGTGAGGTTTAAGGAAAGGCAGGAATTGATCAGTTTATGTAATGTTGGATTGATGATAATTGTACAAAAAAAGTGATGTATAATGTTTGAAAATGTGAACTTGCTGTTATGATGTGATTACTTTTTATATTACCCTCTTAGCTCTCGCTGGCCTCTCTCCCGCAGTTTGACAAATATGGATGGACAATTTCCTACATTTTCTCCTGCCAATCTGGTTGATATGGGCATCCTGAGACAGTGTAGCAACTGCTGCATGTACACAGAAAACCCTCTACTACTGTTACCACCTAGGAACACAATTTGTGAGAGATGCAATTACATCAAGCACCTAGTGTCATTGCTCTCTCCCCCACAAGCCAGTGTAAGTGGCAATAAGAAGGTTGTCAACATGACTACCACACCTCAAATACTACCCACACCTACGCAACACCCCCACACATATGCGGAGGTCCTCAACAAGAACATACGCAAACAAAAGAGACCTCCGAGGCAAAAACGCACGCAAACTTCACTGCCCACCACACTACACATAGTCCACACACCTGTGTCTCTCAGCCACTAAGGCCTAAACATAAACCCAACATATTAGTTATAGGAGACTCCATTGTGAGACACACAGATGTGCTCCTCACCAGGCTGGATAAGGAGAAAGTCACAGTTAGGTGTTTACCGGGTGCCAGAATCTGCCACATCACCCATGCACTCAAGTCTCTCAACAGGTACCGTTATGACTTTGTCATAGTCCATGTTGTCATGAATGAATTAAGACGTACCTCCTGGGCAAAATAAAGAGAGACATGATCGAGCTGGCTGAATGTGTCCCAGGCAGGTATGTTCCTAGCCTTAAGCAGCATTCTGCCATCAACCAGAATGATGCCTCAATACAAACAGAAAATGATTGACTTTAACAATTGGCATAGTTTTTGGTGTCATTTCAAGGGGATCCAGTACCTGAGAGCCTGTGATGACATGACTGACAAACCACGATGCTTTGCCAGAGATGGCCTGCATCTGTCTCCCTTGGGCTTTATGCTCCTGACAAAGGCTCTTGCCTCCCCCATAGTGCCCTTTTTAGGCAGTGCCATGAGGTCAAAACTACCAACATGAAAATTTCATCAAAACGTAAGTTAAAGATCATGCTGCTAAACATGGAGTCTAAACATGAAACTGCACGTATTGCAAGCATTCTTAACCCTGGAAGATGCTGGCATTTGTGCAGTTACAGAAACCTGGTTAAAAGCTGCAAGGGCACCCCAGCCATGCCAGGTTACTCATCCTGTCACACAGTCAGACCCCAAACCGTGGGCAGCAAAGCAAAAGGAGGTGGAGTTGCAATATATATAAAAGACACACACACCTCCAGGCTGGTCAAACAGTATGACGCACAGGAAACACTCCAAGTGCAGTTAATTGACAAGACCCCTATTCATTAACTATCCAACCATAGATTGGAAGAAATACTCAATCCAAAACATGACTGCCCAGAGATTCCTTGATTTCATTAATGCAAATGCCTTGGACCAGTTGGTCAACACCTCCACAAGAGGTGAAAATATCTTGGACTTAGTATTAACCAACGTGAGTAACCAATGCAGCATCCCTACAGTATCATCATCCCTGGCAAGATTCGACCACAAAGCGGTCACTTTCGAAGTCGTTCCCCCCCCCCCCCCCCCCAGCTAGGATCAAACAAAAAAACTTCTCCAAAGCTGATTAAAACCTCCTGAGTGAAGGTATAAACAGCTTCACAGCCCCCTTTCCCTCCATATGAACTGGTACATGTGTCCAAACCTACACCAAAGAGTCAGGAATATCTGACAGAACAAAATCCTCCTCCTCAAGCAAGAGTAAACCTTTTGGTGGACATCTGCAATAAATAAACAGAAAAAATGCTGTCCAGGACCAAGAAGGAGCAGGTGCCTAATTGGAAGCAATCTCTCCTTAGCCTTAACAAGCAAATAAGAGCACTAGTGAAATCCTCTAAAGCAAACTTCAAGTCCAAACTGGCCACATCTACTAAAGACAGTCATATGGCCTTCTTCACATATGTCTGCAATCTCAAGGGAAGCACTCAGATCTGCTCGTAACTGGTGGTCAAGGGCACCATATACACACCCTCTGTCCCCCCATCAGTAAAACATGACATCCCCAGTACCTACCCACCTCCCCTTATCTCTAGGGAGCAAGTCATCACTGCCCACTCGAAGGCAAAAAATACAGCCTCCATGGGACCTAATAACATCCCAGACTGCATCCTACATAAACTGAGGCAAGACCTTGCAGCACCATTAGGCACCATATTCAACCAAAGCTTGAGTACTGGCTTCATCCCAGCCGAGCAGCCACTATCATCCCTTTGCACAAAGGTGGAGAATCCAACGATCCAGGAAATTGTAGCCCTGTCAGCCTAACTAGCCTGATCTGCAAGGCCATGGAGCAGAATATCGTGGACCTCATTAACAAGGACATTGGCAACCCCTAGACACTTGATCCCACACAATTTGGTTTCGTCAAAGGGAGGTCATACCTGTTAAATTTGGTAGACTTATTTGAGACAGTCAGCAAGGCCATGGATGAGGGGAAGACGGTGCACACCACCTACCTCGACCTGGCCAAAGCCTTCGATACTATTCCCCACTTGGGTATATTAGATAAACTCTCTCAGCTAGCCATCAATCCGTATGTTACCAGATGGGTAGCAAACTGGCTCACTGATAGAACCCACCTAGTCAAAATAGGGGAAGCCACCTCAAGGAGTAGACCCGTAATGAGCGATGTACCCCAGGGATCAGTCATGGGGCCTCTGTTGTTTGGGATATACTTTTCTGAGGTGCAGGCCAAAACCAGTGGGGTATGTCTGACCAAGTTTGCAGATGACTACAAGCTGGGTGGTGTTATCAATTCCCCTAGTGATGTGGACATCCTCCAAGAGGGTCTCACCCAAACAAATGATTGGTACCAGAAACATGGCCACAAACTGAATGCCAAAAAATGCATCATCATCCCCTTTGGGGAGAGTGACATCCCCGCAAATTATCACATCGATAATAAGGTCCTAAGCATGCAATCAGTCATGAGGGACTTGGACACCCAGGTTGATAGCAAGCTGACTTTTGACCACCATATTGCCTCCGTTGTATGAACAGCTTTCTACATGACCCACCTCATTAGTAAGGGTATCTCATCCAGGGACAAGGTGGTCATAACATCCCTGTATTCTTCCCTTACAAGAGCTATTATTGAGTACAATGCCCCTTTCGGCATGTACCTCACAAAGCACATGCAGCAGTTGGAGAAACCACTGAGGTTCCTCACTAGGAGAATTCAGGGCCTCAAACATCTACCCTACACAGATAAGCCAAAGGCCCTGTCCCTCTACTCAGTCTCCTACAGACTCCTCGGAGGTGACCTCTGTCTGGTATACAAAGCAATCAGACCCCACCCTGATGAGACTGCTGCATATCTGCAAATCAAGCTCCACTTGAGTAACCCACACGCGCGACCTCAGCTTGGTTTGTGACATCAATAGGACTTGTTGGCAGGACAGATTTGTCCCCCACAGCCTCCCCTTTTGTGGAATTGACTCCCTCTCCACGTCAAGCAGAGTACCTCATTAACCTTTTTTAAGCGCAACCTGGATAACTGGATGGGGAAAAGAAAACACATGCCTGGGAATTCCACCTGTCTCTCTGCTGGACAGTATCATAGGGTGCTGACTTGTTGGGACATGGGCTAAATTCTTGGCTAGGCTTGTAATGGCCTCAGGGCCAATGGCCTAATAACTTCCTATGATCCTATATAAGTGCAAGTTTGCCTATGTATCTTGAGTGGTAATTCAATAAAAGTATTACAAAGTACATGCTGCTAAATGATATGGCACGCCTCACAAAAAAAAAAAAAAAAGCCTACACACGTTTGTGTAGGAATATCTGTCCATTTCTGGACAGCAAGCTAACTACTACCACTCAGTATTATCCCCTTCAGTCCAGTAGTTTGTGGTACTACAGTTGTGTAAAGCCCCTATTTTTTTTAAATCTTTTTTCTCGTCCTGTGTCTGCCGGCCATCAAAGCCATTTGAGTTTTCCCATTCTTTCCATAACGGAGGGGAAAAGGAGAGAGACAACATTGTTGTCTGTCCTCCATGCACCCATTCAGATTTTGAATTACTTTGTCCCTCATTATCCCCATGACAGAAGATGTGTACACACTTTCACATTGCAGGACTTGTTAACACCATACCTGAGAGTACTCACATTCCCACGCAAGATGCATTAAGGATATTGTAGGCATGCTCACCTGGTAGAGCTAGATGTATATCCAGCCACACCAGTCTGTGCAGTGGGTTTTAGAACTGCAATGGGCCATACTGCCTCCCTCTCCCAATGATGGGTGAGCTGGCATAGGTCACTCCTCCCGCTCCCCCTCCCCATTTATTTCTCCATTCCTCAAGTCATTAGTTGATCCCAGGTCATCTAGGTCATAGGGCTTTATTGACCAAAGTGTGTAGACCCCTTTTTGATATAACAGCAAGATTGCTCTTCAGTCATGTAATACCCTGTCTCCTGTTACTATATCTGTACCCCCCCCCCAGTTCATCCATTAGGTGATTCATGCATAATAATTTCTCACCTTCTTGTGGATTCAAATGCTTCCATGATATAGGCTAGCTTCCTTCATCTCTTCCACTAACATCTTTCTCTGACTTCTTCCTCCTACACCCATTGTTTCCCTGCTTTATTTTATCTTTCATCTCTCTGTATTATCCATCTAGTCTCTGTCACAGTAATTATAACTTCCTTCAGTAATTCTGAAATATCTCTTTTTGTCCCCTAATACCTACTTTTATCAAGCATTTAGTATAAAACACCCTTTTCATTCCTTGTAACTTGCTTATGACTTACCCATACTGTATTTCTGGGCACCACTCCATTTATCCAAATGCTTCAGCTTTACATCCTATTTCACCACTATTTGTAATTAGACTAAGAGTTAAATGTTTTCTGCACTCCTTTAAATTGGTAAATATCTTAATTCGCTGTGTGTAGCATTCTAGGTTGGCTTCATTCTTTCTTTTACATTTAACTGATTGATGCCTGGTTTTGTGGTACATAGGGATGTACCCTGACTGTGACCCAGATGACTACAGCTTGATTAGCACTGTTAGAACTGGGCAGAGGCTGATGAGACTTGGTTTCTTTTGGGGACACCCTGGAGAGGGATGTCTACCCAAGCATACCTTCTCAGATGAACCATCAATTAGACTATGGCATTGCAGCCGTACTGTGTCTGCAAGAGGGATGGGGATAGGGACTTTGAGTCACATGAGGAAGTATGGGCAATTACATTACACACCTTCAGATTGAACTCTGTTGGCATGTAGTAGGACTAGGAAAGGTGATAAGGCAAAACAAAAACAAAAAAAAAACCCTGATGGATGCCTGCATGATGGCCTGATGATTGCCTCTCACCCTACAGGAATAATGGATTGGAGGTAGCTGTTATCTAGCAGAAAAAAAACAGTCCATATGGATTGTGATGGGGTGATTATTGGCAGGAATCAGGAAGTAAAAAAATTATAGTGATTTGACAATGCTTTTCGAGTCTTTAATTTCGATGTTGACCATTTATGTGTTGTACACAATTTGATTCTGGATGTCTGTTGCTTGAATATTGCTTCTGGCCTGAATCATGGCTGAATGTGGCATATTGGCGAATATTATTGACCTTATTGTCAAATGAAATAAGTAAAGTGGTAAACACAGAGTAATTTTATTTAAACTTTCTGAGGTGCCCACAAGAGATGGCCTCATTCCATTTTGGGTGAGCATTACTATTTTTACATTAGAATTTTATTTCAGGATGTCCATTTGATATGTATAGCCGCCAGACTGTGTGCAAAGTTTGTCAAAACCACCAAAGTAATTGACAGACCACTCTTTAAGAGATGTGTAAAATAAAAAAAGAAGAAATAGATAAGAAAACAAATTTTCAGTGTTTTGCATTGTATATTGATAAAGTGCAATCACATTAATTTAATCTTTCAATGTAGAACTTACAAAGAGTTCAAAGCAGGTTCAAAATCAGGCATTCAAAACCGCAAAAGGAAGGGTAAAAGCGTTCTGAAAATTACTACTAATCCAAAAAGAACACTCATATAAGGCATAACCACTGTAACACACTAAAGTTTATTAAAATAAAACTCCACTCCAACGGCCACAGTTAAAGCAAACACAACAATGTTGTGTTGTGTTTGCTTTAACTGTGGCCGTTGGAGTGAAGTTTTATTTTAATAAACCTTGGTGTGTTACAGTGGTTACAACACATCCGAGTGTTCTTTTTGGATTCAAAATCCGACATTGGCATCCTAGACAGGCAGTGCCCTCTAACCAGGTAATAAGAAATAAAACAAAAATATTTTACTCTACCTTTAGTTTTTAAGGATTCAAGCCAAGTGCAATAGAGAAGTGTACTATTATCTCAGCTATGTAATGAATATTGGTATCCATAACAGTAATTGTGCTTCTTCCAACTATTATTTCCTGCTGAACTGTTAGCTTTTATGCTGTCCTGCCACTATATGAATTGCTTTCCATATTTCAACTAGGTTAAACATATCCTGTCTAATTTTCAGATACTTCTCTTTTTCTCAACAACAAAATGTGGTTGCAACAACAGAAAACTGACCCATACAAGCTCTGTGGAATCTTTCTCTGTTTGCCAGCTAATTATACACTGTTCTGGAAGGTCAGAACCATAAAAAATGTAAACACAACAGAAATCAAGTGTGTGAAGATAGTGATCTGTAGAACTGGAATTTTTGTATATGCTGGAGTCTGTTGCATTCTTTAGAAAAACTGTTTTGCTAAAATTATTGTTATTTTATGCACACTTAAGTGCACATTTATTAAATATTTTTTTAGCCAAAAAAAGTGATATTCTCAAAGAACAGTAATTTCCAAGACAGTGTCACACACTGGGTTTTCTTCAGAACCTAACATGTTCACCATAGTAATGGTCAATAGTGGCCAGTTTTGCACAAGAAGGATCCCCATATGTTCCCTTACCTGAATGATTGATTGACTTCTGGTGCCCATTGAGAGACTTTCTTGCTAGTGTGTCATCAGTGGGCACCTCTGTAATTCTGGTCTCTGTGGGTGACCAGAAAGTAGGAGAAATCCTCCTTGAAGCCATCTCAGATTATTGTTTTTATAGGTATAGAGCTGGACACACTACAGTGCTGAGTTTTCTTCCACACTAAGAAGCCTGTAGGTCATGACTTTGGCAGTTTGAGTGACGCAATGTAGATGCCAACAGTAATTTGCAGACCTGAGAATTTGGGGTTGCAGCTGACTGGCAAGTGTTAGTGGTGGCAAACCCAACCAACACTTAAGGCTTTTTTCTTGATGCCAGACATGGGTTGTTGGGCCCTGAAATGGTGACTGTTCCTTGCATTCTCCAAGTGGACCTTTCATGCTTACAGCTGCACCAGTCATAGCTTCTGACCATGGAGTTCAGAGTCTCACTTTGGTTCTGTCGTGGTTCAGGAGACATGGTCACCCTCAGGACAGTGGGGTTGTATCAACTAACTGGAAATATGAGCAGTGCTCCCTGCCCCAGAGCTTTAAAAATATTGTATCCACATTTTGCATAGAGATGTGCATCTAGTGGTGGATATCATTTTTTCACCGGCTTCCATCCCAGATTAGTGAATGTGTTGGCAGATTCTCTGAGCCACTTTGCAGATTCAGGAGGCATTTTTGAAGTGGGGAAACTCTGGCGGTTGATCTGTTTACCATGTGACAGAATGTGGATCTTTTTGCATGGTGCAGCAGTGCAAGGATGGGGGAAAGAAAGACCAATATTAATGACTGTCATCCTACTTGAATTTTTATATCTGGAATAATTCTTTACTATATATACTAAATTTGATTCTAAAATTATAAATGTATGCTTTATATAGATCTTGAAAATCAGACCTTTAAAAATTTGTCATGCTTCAACTTAACATGGCTTGTAGCCTGATTCTATATACTTGTCTATGCATTCCATTATTTGTCAGAGTAGTTTGTGATAATTTACTTTGGTCTGTCCTTTAGCAGAAATAATAAAATAGATAAATCCAAACGACTTTGAAGATGAAGAGAACTTCAGCAGAAACACCGCTCTTTTCCTTTTTATTTTGATTTAGTTGGAATCCACCTGGAATCGAAATAAAGATAATAAAGGAAAAGAAGACTGGCATTTTTATTGAAGTTCTCTTCTTCTTCAAAGTCATTTGGATTGATCTATTTTTCTGAATTTCTTAAAGAAAATTGCCTGATTTCTGTTGATTGATTTTACTAATTAAAATAGAATATTTGCTTTGATTGCTTTTAAGTAGCTGGGACTTTAGCCTTTTCAGTAATTTACACAGGTTTTACCAAGTGCCCTGGAGCTCTCAGACCAACTGGGAAACTTAATAGCTCATCTGGCCGCAAAAACAGATCAGTGCTGGACTGTACTGTTTTATATTTAGCAGAAGTAGTGGCACACTTTATCTAAGATAGTTACATAAAAATTAAATCAACCAGTCTGATGTTTGCCAGTTTTTATAATTTCATTCAGCACTTTGCATGCTCATAACCAGAGAGACAATTCCATTGTTCTTTGATTAGCACCAAGACTGCATATTAAATTGCACTTGTTTTTTTTTTTTTTTTTTTTTTTTATTATTAGTTATGTTGATGCATATTTTAATGTCTTAATATTTTAAAAGCCAAGAGGACTGTCTAATTTTGATAGGTTTTCATTTTTAATTATCTCCACAGCTACAGCACATAGTGACTGATGAGGTATGTATACAGGTGACAGACCTGTACCTTTCAGAGATAAGTAATGGAGCCACGGGTGGACTACTGGCTAATCAAGTATCTCGTGCTGCAGTTGAAGCCATCTACCAACGTAAAGCTGAACAGCTGATGTCTGATGAGAATTGCTTTAAGGTTGGTTTTCATTTCTTACACCACATTATTTGTTGCCAATAAGTAAATGAAGCTGAAAC
The DNA here is from genome assembly GCF_019279795.1 of Protopterus annectens. NCBI lineage: Eukaryota > Metazoa > Chordata > Ceratodontiformes > Protopteridae > Protopterus > Protopterus annectens. The sequence goes on along the minus strand of NC_056739.1, from coordinate 711,616,462 downwards.
CCTCTTGGTATCTTCTTTAACACCCTTATTGAATTAACACTTGTGACATAGGCAGACTTACATTTATGTAAATGTAATCAAGCTGTATTTATATTTACAAACATTATACATCACATATATTTTTATATTTCCTATAATCGGTGCATAAATTATTCAATTCCTGCCTTTTCCTAAACTCATTCCTCCTCCAAATCATTTTTCTGTATGTATTCTTCTCACACAGTTTCCATTTCTTTCTATGTAATTTACTCCTACCCCATTTCCAAAGATCCCTCTTCTGGTCTTTCTTCTGTTTTGCAGTATTCACTGTTTCAAGTATAGCTGTTTTAGATTTTGATATCCATGTTTCTAGTAATTGTTATTTTGGCAGTCACCAGAATTAAACTCAACAAGGTCTTACTGTGTCTAGGGAATTCAGAGCCTGTATCCCAACTCCGAAAAATAGTTTCCTAACTTCCAAGATGGCTGCAGTCTGATCAGCAGCATTACTTCAGTTCTCCCAGTGTGAAAACAGTCTGAGAAAAAGGAGTGCCATTGAATTTTTTTTTTTTTTTGTAAGACTCCGTTACTGACTAGTAAATATACTGTTTGGATACCAGCAAAGAAGACATTTGGAAAACTTGAAAGAAAATGAACCAGAAAATGTGAAGTGAAAACACTGTCTGGGAAAGATTCTGCAGCTGTTCAGCTTTGGTTCAAGAGATGGCTTCCAGTAATTTCGAGGAAAAAAAATCATATTGTGCCCAGAGGTGATTAAACTAAATGAAACATGGAAGGGATGTATCAATTCAAACAGAAGACTGGAAAATAGTAGGAGCTTTAACTAGCCATTCAGATGAACTGATAAAACCGCATAAATTAGAGGTTGACATGAAGAAAAAGCTGGATGAATATGAGGTTTCTCAAAAACTGTTTAAAAAAATCAGAGTTAGAAGACAGAGAGCACAGAAAAATTTAGATTTTAAGCTGTACCAGAGACGCTAGAAGGCACAGACTCTATTCATTTTATGGAAGCACAGGTAAATGACTGGAGTGGTATTCCAGAGCAGGATTTGTTATTTGAAAGGGCACACTGAGTGTATGTTCCAAACCTGGCTGTGAGAAACACCCAAGACCTATATTTGTAAAGATACAATCATACCAGCAGAAGGAGTTGATCCTGACAAAATTATCGCAAAAGGGAAAAGTATTGAAATTTTGATACAGCAGTGTGTTTGTAGAAAATGCTTATACATTGTACATTGCACACTAGGCAGAAGAGAAGCAAATTTATACCAGCTGTCAGGGAATGTCGAGAGGCAGGTGTGAGATTCAAACTGCTGTATCCAGCTGTCTTCAGTCTTCAAAGTGTTTTTTTTTTCCCTGGAGGATCAAAGTCATTTTTTGACATAGAAGAGGCTGTGGGGGAAATTAAAGTTTATCCAACAAAAAGTGAGTCAGCAGGCAAAAGAGGATTGTACTTCTCATTTTTCTAATGATAAGATTCATAGAGAGACTTTGCCAGTGAAACCTTTTCCAGTATTCCAATAGAAAATGCCTGAGAGACAGAAAAAAGCACAAGAGTTAACTACAAGAATCAGCAATACATTGAACTTGAACCAGAGTCTGCTGTTGGGAGATGGAGATGAACAGGAAGAAGGCCACCAACTCTGAAATCAGTGAATAAATGGAAGACTGTAAAGCATCTTGTCACATTTATGAAATATGGTTTTGCAAGAAAGTGATTGAACACTTGACTTCTGTTTACATTGTTAAACTTATGGGTGGACTGTAGAGCATACACCCCACTTTATATCATTAATGTTTAGAAGGACACTAAAAGGGGGAACCAACTGTAAGTAAAACAATTTTGTTCTTATTAGTATCTGTATTAAACGTTTCATGATGTAAACTGCATGTAATATACAGTAAAATAGTTTAATGTAGTGTGTAATCAGAGGTATTTTAAATGTGGGAGGAGTCTTTTTAGTGACCATTGTATGTGTTAAAGATATTAAACAAGTAATTTTTTCAGTTGCAAGAAATATAGGCTTTTATAGTATAACGAGATGAAAGGTAGGATAACAGCAGGTTCAATATTCACATGCTGTGATCTTGAGATTCTGGGGTGGGGGTAGAATGTAAAAGTATGTTGATTATATTATATGTAGAATTAAGATATTTTCTCTTTGTTTAATAAGGGTGAATGTCTAGATTACTACCTTTGGCTTAAGCTATAAACAGGTGATGTTAGGTAGTCCAATCTCACCTTCATTTTTACATATGGGTTCAGAGCCGATCTTCGGCTCCGACTCGGCCGATTTACAAGCTTGAAGACTTCTGCTTGGCTCGTGGCTAAGCAGGTATCCCATGGTGCACCAGTGCAATCCCCAGATCTCATTTGTCGCGTCGACGAGTTCGGATGTGCTTCTCTTGGCTCTGGCTAAGTCATTTTCAATTCTTTTCATTCATAAGTGGATACTGCATATTTGGTGTTTAGTGTGGTTATATTATAGGCCTTTGCCTAAGTTGTCCTTGTGGACTTGTTTGCCCTTAGTAGTTTAGTATCCTGTGTACCAGTTAGGTGCCGTTGCACTTTTTTGCCTAGATCGTTAGTTTTGGCGTTTTTTTTCTGCTCTTAATCAACAGGGGCTCCTGTTGATTTATTTGTACTACTCGGACCTTTTTGGGTCTCTGTTGATTGTTAACTTTTTGTCTTTGGCAGGAATCCGCTAAAGTGGTATGTATAGGATTGCTGTTGCAATTTTTTTTTCCTGTGTGATTGAACCTGTGTGTGTCTGTGTTATATACTTGGTCTGTTTGAGTTAGAAGACCTAGTTTCTGTTACCCTGGGCTAGGCCCATTTAACTTAGAGGACCTAGTCCTTGTGTAGCTCTTCTATTTGTATTTTTCACATCTAAATATTTTCCTGTGTGACTGAATCTCTGTGTGTGTGTCTGTGTTAAATACTTGGTCTGTTTAAGTTGGAAGACCTAGTTTCTCTTACACCGGGCTAGGCCCGTTTAAGTCCTCGTGTAACTCTTCTACAGGGCTAGGCCCGTTTTAGTTAGAGGACCTAGTCCTCATTTATTTTCTTTCACAATCTCTCCTCTGATTTTGCGTGTGTGTCTGCAGTGTCTAAGGATAGCAAGGAGCATAAACCCTCTGGGTTCAAAATATGCATGAAATGTTCCCAGAAAATGTCATTAACGGATGACCACAGTAGCCATCCATTTGCAGGAATCATGATTGTTGTCATGCTTTCTCTCCTAGAGTGTTGCAGGAGAGAAAGTACAAGCTGATACTCAAGGGTCTTCTGAAACCAACCTTTCAGGAAAACTTATCTAGTTCGTCGGCTTCTTCTTCCAAGTCTACAAAATCTAGATCTGAATCCAAATCGAAATCTTCTAAAAGGCCTTCCCCGGCACCGGCTGGTGTCTCGGAGCCGCTTTCCAAATTACCAAAATCTGCCTCCTCGACTCCTCAGTCTTTGGAGCTGAAGGAGAGCACCATGGTATCAGAGTCGGTCACAGGTGCTTCAGTGCCGACCTCTGAACCTTTGGAAAAAGTTGACTCTACTGCTCGGAGCCGGTCTGTAGATTCCCTACCAATCTTCTTGCTAATCAAGTCTCCAGAGCCTCCTAGGTTGAGATCCCCTACTTTATCTTCCAGGAGCCTTTCAGAAGAAGATGTGGAGAGGGTAGTACTGAGACTCTTGAAGTAGTCTGCTGTGCCTAAATTTTTGTTGCCTCCGACCCACGCGATTCATTAGCCACTCGATCCAGTTTTGCCCTTGTCTACTATTCCTCCTCTGAGCCTTGTTGGCCTTTTGGAGCCGGAGTGCTTGTTACCAGCGGAGGAACCCTTGGTTCTGGCTCCCCTTGCTGCTACATTGGAGCCGTGTTCAGCTCTGGCACGCTTGTCTCCATCCGTCGTGTCCAGGGACCGAAGCTCTTCTGTCGGCGCCGATGGGAAGGGTTTGAATCTATCTTCGGTTACGAGCCTTCCTCTCGATGCTTCCGCCAGGGTGAGCTCGGACCCTGCATCTATCTCAGAGCCGATGGCTCTGACTCCGGCACCAACCTATGTCTCTTCGGAGCGGGGGAGGTCCTCAGAGCCAGAGAGGTCTGCTTTTGAGGTGATGAGCGTGCTGTCTCAATCTACAGCCCCTGCCAGTGGTACAAGTACTCTTCCCCCCAAGGCACCCACTTCAGTCTCGGCACCTACTCTCTCTGGAGACAGCAGAGACCCGCAGCCTCAGGAGCCACTGGCTGGTGGTCCCCACTCTTTCAAGGCCTCCCCAGAATGTAACTTTGAGCAGCCCCCCCAGAAGAGGGTATGCAAGAGGAAGCATATCGACTCCCAGGATGAGTCTTTGACATAGGGCACTGACCTCGAGAAGTCGGAAGGGTCCCACAAGTTGTTCTCTGATGATGTTTCCTTTGTGGACATCCTGGAGATCCTTAAACAGAGGTGCAACTGGCCCACTGTCACCCCTTCTGATGAGGAGTCGGTGTACCTGAAGGCTTTCGGGTCTCAACCCTCTGCCTCTTGGGTGTCTCCGCCTTTCGATGAGCTAGTGGATCTGGTTAGTCGGAAGGTGTGGGATACTCCCGATGCCGTGGAGCCAGTCCCCAGGAGACCAAATAAGTTTCTGTCTGCCCCTCCTGGAAAAGAGTTCTTGTCTAAGGGCGTTCCCATAGATGCCATGGTGGTGGCGGCGGCCACGAAGGAGTTGGCGGAGACTTCTTCCTCTGTTCATCCGCCAAGCAAGGAGTCTCGACAGATGGACAGATTTTGGAAGCGCGTATTTAGTTCAGCGGCATTTACACTTCAATCTCGGAACTATCTTACTCACTTCACGAGGTTGCAGAAGGATCTCCTCAATGAGTTAGGAGATTCCATACAGGGTGCTTGTCCTGAGGGGGAGTCCCTGATAAGCTTTCTGCTCAGTTGTCCACCCTAAATTCTATAGTTAACTCCTGCATGTGGCTTATCTCCCATGCGGCTGATGGAGCAAGCAGACCAGCGGGTTCAGGAGTTGCCCTTAGGTTCCACTCCTGGATGTGCCTGTGTAATTTTGCGGAGCCGTTTAAGTCCACCTTCACCAACGCCTCGTTTGATGGTTCCTCTTTGTTTGGTCCCAAGGTGAAAGAAACAGTCACTCGGTGTGAGTAGGAAGGAAAGGCTCTCTCTGCCATGGGAGTCCGTTTTACCGCTCCCTCTTGACCATACACCAAAGGGGAGGTAAAATGTCGTTCAAAAAGTCCCAGAGGGTCATTCCGGACACACAGAGTGAATCCTCTTGCAGAGGCAGAGGAGGAGGAAATGGTAGACATTGCCCTAGAGGCAGGGGCATTCCGCAATACCAGCAAGGCCGTGATTCCTTTCAAGGGCGGCCTTATCAGCGCTCCTGATGTGGGGCCCGACTGCGTTTCTCTGGGGCCAGTCGGGGGTCGCATCTCTTTGTATTCAGAAGCATGGCTAAATATCACCCAAGACAAGTGGGTACAAAGAGTTGTTACCAGAGGCTCTGTCATACCCTTTTCCCTTCCACAGTTTGTTCCCAAAAAGATCTCAGATGTTCCACCCAATCACAGGGATCAGGCAACTGTGGAGATCAACAAGTTGCTCTTAAAAAGAGTCATCCAGCCCATCCCAGCAGACCAGACAGGATCCAGAACTTATTCCAGGTTCTTTTTAGTCCCAAAACGAACCGGAGACTTGAGGCCAATTTTGGACCTCAGCAGAGTAAACGAATCCATGAAGAAGGACAAGTTTAGGATGGTCACACTGCAGTTGATACTCCCGTTGTTAGGGAAAGACTATTGGATTTGCTTTCTGGATCTCCAAGACACCTACTACCATATAAAAATGGACAAGGCGTCAAGGAGATATCTGCGCTTCCGGCTGGGAGCCAGTCATTATCAGTTTCGTGCTCTGCCCTTTGGTCTCACCACAGCCCTCAGGGTGTTCACCAAATGCATGGCAGTAGTGACAGCTCACTTGAGACGTCAGGGATTCCAGGTGTTTCCGTATTTGGACGACTGGCTCCTGACCGCCCCCACCAGGCATCCACTCATCCAAAACAGGGACGCCGCCATTCAACTTTGTGCTCAATTAGGGATCTCCATAAACTGGGAAAAATCTGCATTGCTGTCCTCGCAATCTGTGATTTTTATAGGCGCAGAGGTAAACACAGTGAATATGACAGTTCATCTCCCTGCCGAAAAAGCACTAAACCTCATCTCACAAGTTCAGCATCTTCTTCCGCTTCAGAAAGTCAAAGCAAAATGGATTCTTTAACTTCTTGGTATGATGGCCTCAACCATTCTGTTAATACCTTTAGCCAGGTTGCACATGAGAATCCTCCAATGGCTCCCGTCTTCCCAGTGATCATTCCAGTATCTACCACTGAGTCACCCTATCCTGCTGATGGAATCATGCAAAAAAGACCTTCTTTGGTGGATAGCCCCCAACCACTTGTTCTTGGGAGCTCCCTTCATTCCTGCCCAACCCATTGCCACTGTGACCACGGATGCCTCCCAGGTCGGATGGGGGGGTCATTATTATTGGCAGGACTGTCCACGGCACATGGCAAGAACACGTGGCTCATCTGCATATCAATGTTCTGGAGATGAGGACGGTGCTTCTGCTGTTGCAAGCACTTCAGGACCTTATTCCTCCAGGGACAATTGCGATACAATTGGACAGACATGTTGGTTGTGTGATGTATCAACAAACAGGGCGGTACCAGATCTTACTCACTCTGTCGAGAGGCCATGCGAGTTTAGGAATGGGCGATTTCTTCCCTGCACTTTCTGGTGCCCAAAGTGATTCAGAAAGCCAATCGTCTAGGAAGCAAGTTGAACCTCATTGCTCCTTACTGGCCTCTTCATGTCTGGTTCCCCTTCCTCGAGCCTCTTCTGGATGATCCTTGGATTCTGGACCCAGTTCCAGATCTATTGACCTACATGTCAGGTTCGCTACATCCCACTCTCCACACCCTCAAACTGACAACATGGCTGCTCCAGTTCTATCTCTAGTCAGGCTTCATGATGTTTCTTCCTCAGTGTCACATATTCTCTTATCCTTGCATAAACCCTCACCCAGAAAGCTGTATGACAGTAAATGGAAAAGTTTTTCTATTTGGGCATGGAAAACGAATGTGGATCTTTACACCGCTCCTATTCCCGTGATTCTGGAATTCCTTTTGGAACTTTTTCAGCAGGGATCTGTCGCGGCCACCATCAAAGTACAGTTGGCAGCAGCCTCTCATTTTTATTTAGGGTCCCCAAATGCCAACCTTTTGTCTCATAAGCAATGCAAGACTTTCTTGAGAGGGGCCACTTTACTGAGACCACCATTACAAGAACCTGTGGCTTCTTGGGACTTACATTTTGTGTTGTCCAAATTGATATCCCCTCCCTTTGAACCTTCTCACTCATCTTCTTTAAAATATTTGTCTTGGAAGACTGTGTTCTTAGTAGCCATTACGTCAGCCAGACATGTATCTGAGCTACAAGCCCTGTCTATTAAGGCACCTTATTTAATCTTTCATAAAGACAGGGTATCTTTACGTATCAATCCTTCGTTTGTTCCCAAAGTTTGTTCTAATGCCACCTTAAATCAGTCCATTGAGCTTCCAGTTTTCTTTCCCAGTCACTGTAACGCAGCTGAGTATCGTTTCCACCAGCTGGACGTTCATAGACAGCTACGTTCTTATTTGCAACAGACCAAAGAATTTCAGAAGTCAGACCAGTTATTCATTTCTTTTTCTGACTCCAGATTGGGTTTACCAGTTTCTAAGGTGACATTGTCTAATTGGATTTCTAGTTGCATAGCCTCCCTCTACAATTCAAAGGGCAGACCTTTACCACACAGGATCAAGGCTCATTCTACCAGGCCTCTGTCTAGCTCTGCAGCCTTTCAAGCCAGGGTACCACTTGATCATATTTGCGCAGCAGCTACGTGGGCTACCCCTCACACCTTTATTAAACATTATAAGTTGGATTTGGCATCCAGGGGTAGAGCATCCTTTGGCTCCACGGAGCTCAAGAGTATTTTCCAATGAGTCACCTAAGAATAAGGTGCTAGGGACATTGTCCTAAATGTAAAAATGAAGGTGAGATTGGACTGCCTAACATAAAGAAGTTATGTATTCACCATAATGTTCCATGTTGGTAGTCCATCTCACCCTTCATTTTTACCAAACCACCCTTCTGCCCCCATCCTGGAAGATCTGAAGGTAATAATTTGATTGTCTTAGTTGGTGACCCTTTAGTATTGGTTTGTTGGTTTGGGGGGTTTCTGCTCTAGCGAGCAGCAAACAAGATCTGGGGATTGCACTGGTGCACCATGGGATACCTGCTTAGCCACAAGCCAACCAGAAGTCTTCGAGCTTGTAAATCGGCCGAGTCGGAGGGTGAGATGGACTACCAACATGGAACATTATGGTGAGTACATAACTTCTTTTTTTTGTAAGCTTGTAAGCTTTAAAATTAGTCAAAATGATGAAAGCCATGAAAATGCTAAGATTCTTACAACTGCAAAGATATTATCTTGTTTGTTTTCCAACAACAAATGTTCAGTGGAGTCGAGATGTCTGCAGCTGCAGCTGAAGACAGCCTTCTTTTCTGAGTGAAATTTTCAAAGACTCATTGAGTTTATTTAAAGATAGCCAGTGCACTTTTTCTTGGGGTTAACAGTTAATGTTTTTTAAGTGCTATATAATGTTTGCAGCTAAAATTCTGTCAGTGCGGTCTGTGATGTAAAATACTTGCAACTGGGATTGTGTCGGAATGGTTTGTTTTCATTTATATAAATGTATGGTTATTTTATGTCATAAGTGATGATTTAATAAATATGATTCTTGTTAACATTAACTTTTTTCTGAAAGCATACAAGCTATTTTTCTTTTTTGGAAAGAAAGATAAGAAAATAACAGGCTGTAGCATACACTTTAGCATGGGTAATCTTAATTTTAGGTTAGATGATGCTTGTAGGTGCAGTCTTCAATTTGTGGCAATTCAGCCCTACTGGAGAGTTAAACTTCATGTTTTGAAGATGTACATAGTTGTGTGTGTGTTCCAAGTTAGTAGTGAATGTGGGTGTTTTGTATTTAATTTTTTTAGTTGAGGGTTTTCATTAAAACAAATGTGACATAGATTCAAATGGCGATGAGTAGAAACCACTGTACAAAAGGTCAGCCTGCCAAACAGTAGTATGTGTATGTAAGACAGAAATACATGTTCAAAAAACTCTCATGCATAATAGGTGGGAACAGGAGCTTTTTATCATGATGACTATGCTGTCCATATTATCTTTGAATGTGAATGGCTTTACAAGTACAGATTGAAAGGAAAGAGTATTGAATTGTCTTAAGAAACATAGAGTGCAGATTGCAGTTCTGCAGGAAACACATTTGGAAAGACATGACCATGTGAATTTGACAGAGAGGAATTCAGAATGAACATTCAGCAGAATGTCAGGGTCAGAAGAAAATGGGAATAATTATTCTAATTGCTAAAGGGGCTCCAATAGTGATAGATGGGGGGACAAAATTGTAGGTATTTGGTAGTAAGGGGCTTTTGGCAAGGGAGGAGGATTACAATAGCATGTATATATTCCAACAAAAACTGTTAGGGAAATTAAGAAAATTGAAATAATTAGCTTTCAGCAGGGAATATTATTTATAGGTGAGGATTGAAATTTGATTTGCAATAGTGGGGATGCATCAGGGTGACCTGGAAAAGAAAATATAACAAAACAAGGTAGATTTCTGAAAAAAAAAGAAAATATTCGGTTATTTGGTATGGAAGATTTGAATTCAGTAGTAGGAACTCAGACTTTATATATTATCCCCCATGGTACAATAACTAGGCTACACTAGATAGAAACTATACTTGACAGGAATATGTACATTTAATTGAAAACTTCAACACTCGTCCAGTAACTATTTCAGAGCATGCACCAATAAAAACTAAGGTAAAAATGCAGGGAAGTGAACTAAAAATGAGACACTGGCACTTTCCCACCTACCTGTTAAAAAGAGGAATTTAAGGATTGAGTAGTGGAAGTTATCCAAGAGTTATTAGGGTAGATAGGAATATTTTCAGATGTTACAGCTAGTGAGTGGAATAAAATATAAATGGGGGGTTTAAAACTTGGGTAGAAATAAAATAGAGAAAAATGGTTAAGAAGTATTAGGAATTACTTTGCGTGGTTGACAGAGATTAAAGTATTGCAATATAAGGGGAATCTCACAGGTCAAGAAAAGGTGCAAATTCAGAGTGCTAAACAGAGAGAATGAGGGAGTATCTGGATAATGTGCATGAGTTTAGAAATTTTCTGTTAAGCAGCTATTTTTTGACAACTCCAGAGCACAAAAATTTTTAGCACAGCGACTTAGACAGCAGAAGTTAGAAAGGGTTGTCACCAAACTACTATAACGAGAAAAATAACCAGTGATCCATTTTGTGAAGGGGAGGCAAACATTTAACATTAATATAACAATGATGATCCAGATGGAAGCAGAATATAAGAAAGTAACACTGTTGTTAGTGAGTCTTGATGCAGAGAAAGATTTTGACAGATAAAGCTGGGATTTAATGAGTAGAACATGTGTATGGCTTGCAAGTATGCTGCAATGTCCAGAAGGTTTTGGATCTTTGCTTGGAAGTGATTGCATAGGTAATGTTATACCTAAAGTAGACTTCAAAGAATTTTTCCTAAGGTAGCCAGCAAATGTTGGAGGTGTGATGAGGAAGTAAGAGGCAACTAGGAACATACATTGTGGGAGTGTAAAGAGTTGGCAGATTTTACAAATTCCGTACATAATGCTCTGTCAGAAATATTGGGTGAGCAAATGATTGTAACCAAAGAAATTCTTTTGAGCTGGGACACGAGATCTGAATAGCCTAGGCACAGTAAGACCTTATTAACTTTATTTCTGTTGACTGCCGAAAAAGTAATTACTAGAAAATGGAAATCAAAGTCTAAACCAACTGTATTCAAAGTATTTGATGTTATAAGGGATAAAATAGCTGAAAGAGGGATCTGTGAAAAGTAAAGAAGCAAGTTCCATATAACTAATTGGAAATCATAAGAACAGTGCATGCAGAATAATGTTCAGGAGGAGGAAGTGAGGTTTAAGGGGAGGCAAGAATTTGGGATTTTATGTAATGATGGACTAATGGTAGTTGCAAAGAAAGGAAGTGGAAAAAATGTTAATGTGGCTTGTTTTCTTTTCTGTAATGTATGTTTGCTTATGTCTTCAGTGATAATTTAATAACTGTTTAAAAAAATACATTTTAGAACTTGGCTGATCATATCAAGTGTCAGGCTTCATCCTCCCTCTTTAAGGCAGTAAAGCTCTGAGCTTTGGTGTCCTTACAGCTGTACACTTGTGTGTTTCAGTAGACATACTGTGAAAGAGGAAGGCATCCAAAAGTGTTAGTAGACTGGACAGATGTCTGATATCCTTGGCAAGTTATGTCCCATATAGCCTTATGCTGCTTCAACAGTGATTTATTTGAAGATTTACTGTTATGGAAAGTTAACACGTGCAACTGTACTATTTAGTTGATCTCTGTAGGTACCCCACCACCAACTCCCCTTCCAAAAATGTCATTGTCCACAGAAACTTGGAGGATTACCACAGGCATTGGAGCAGTTTTATACTACATATTTTTTCTTGAGTAGAGGCAAAATTACTAATTTCTAAATTAGTTCTAATGGGTACACTCAATCTGAGAGTCCAGGCACTGCAGAGGTGTTATGGGTAAAGGGAGGAGCTCAAGCTAATGAGATATTAATAGCTGCCTGGAAGGGAGTGCCTTTGGTGACCAGTCCATCTGTTACGGTATAGGGACAGAGATTTTTTTATTTATTTTTTGCATTTGTTTACTGGGGTAGTCCACTGGGCTGTGGAGCCCATTTTCAGTGGAGGCCCCAGGGAGAAAAGCTCCAAGAATAACAAGTACACATAGAATATCACATAGTTACAACAAGCATAGATAAGCAAATCTTGAGTGTGTGTGTGTGTGTGTATATATATATATATATATATATATATATATATATATATATATATATATGATAGTTAATGTACACTCCCTAAGAACAACTGAAAACTAGCAACAATTTTATCTGAATATAGCAGAGGGTATTTAGACCAATGCAAAAATAGCAGCAGTTTTAAGTAAATACAGCATAGGGGTGCATATAGATATCTCGATACATAGATGAAATAACAAGAATGACAGAGGTAAAGAGGAACAGTGGTACAAAGAATGATAAAAATGTCATGGTTGTATCTAACTGTATGAACAATAGATGTAACAGCTAATCGTGATATCAAAGTAAAAGATTGCACTTCTAGGAATGTATTCAGCAGAGGAGGTTAGGTTTTGAGAGGGCTATAGGTGCATATCCAGGTGGAAAACAACTACTCTTTTAGTGAGATTTTGAAAGCATTAAGAATTTGGCAAGTCCTGATAGTAATTAACAGGGCATTCCATGCTTTGGCTGCAAAATAGGAGTAGAGAAGTTGACCAGCTGGCAGCTTAGGTTTTAGCACTGTCAGAAGTTGCTGATTCTTTTATCTGAGAGGTCTATTTGGATGATAGGAACTGAATATTAGGTTAAGAGCAGGGCAGTCTGATGGTTTATAAATATTTTTGTGTGTGGTTAGTTGTTGGTAGCAAAGGTAGTGAGGAAGTTCAAGCCAGTTCAGAGAGTAAAGAACAGAACAATGATGGCTAAGACGTTTGGAATTTGCAGTGAATTTGGCGATTTTTGTTGTAGCAAGACTCTAGTTTAGATTTTAGAGAGGACTGTAGGTTGGTTAGCAGAGGAGCATCATACAAGCGAGAGCATAGGAAAGTGGAGGCTAGAACTTGTTTTGTGGTGGAATGGAGAAAGGATTTATGTCTTTAGAGGAGTCCTAGATTTTGGTGAGTTTTGCTGATGCTATGGTGAATGTGCAAGTCAAATTTCATCTGTTCATCCCTTATTACTCCTAATATTTTTGTGTGGCAAACTACTTCACTTGTGGTGTTATTTTAGGAAAGTATGGTGAAATTGCCTTTATTTACAGAGGCATTCTTCCTAGGGGTGAAAAGCATGAACTTGGTTTTGCTAGGGTTAAGAGATAGGTGGTTGTTATGCATCCATTTCTCAATGGAGGTAAAGGCTAATTGAGTTATATGTTGTAGTTCAGAAATGGAATTGGCAGAGCAAATAATAGTTGAGTCATCTGCATACTGAATGAGAGAAAATTGACTTGGAGATGAATGAAAATTGTTAAGATCATCTAAATCTATTGTTATGGTAAGTACATAGAGTATATCATTTTCGGGGGTGGGGAGGCATTGTTGCCAATGCCTTTCCAAATATTTTTGTACTCCATGCAAGACTGGTGTCACATACATAAGTGATAAAAAAAAGTTGCCTTAAGGCTGTATCTTCTGGAATTTAAGCCCCAACTTTGAGAGGGCTTCTGTCTATACACACTGAGCAGAGTGGAGGAGAGGTGTTGACTACAACTGTTAGCTGAGATATACAAGTATCCTTTTTTTTCGATTATTTATACTGATTATTGTTTCTAGCAATTTATATATAGCACTTTTTATTGCCTGCTGCACAGTTTTTGAGTGTATTTTTATTGCTATTAACTAATCTGCACGGGTAACTGATTTGTTTGCAGTTAGAAAAGCATTCTGTAGAGTCTCATTGCTCCTTTATCTGTTTAAAAACTTTCATTTTGTGGCTTTCTGTAGTGCTTACTCTCTGTAGGATAATAGCTTTAGTATGTTCTAGTCAGAATTGCTGGCTCTGGGCTTGTTTGTTTATACAGTGATTGTTCAAAGCACATGAACAGGCCATCTTGAATTAGCTGAAGCCTTTCTTTACCTGGGCTAGATTGTGTTAATTGGCTGCTGGCTAGTGGGGGCTGGTTCTTTTGTGTTCTTGTAAAAAAAAAAAAAAAAAAGTTGCCTTAAGGTTGTATCTTCTGGTATTTAAGCCCTAACTTTGAGAGGGTTTCTGTCTATACACACTGAGCAGAGTGGAGGAGAGAGGTGTTGATTACAACTGGTAACTGAAATATATAAGTATCCTGTTTTTTTTTTTTTTTTTATTATTTATACTGATTATTGTTTCTAGCAATTTATAAATAGCCCTTTTTATTGCCTGCTGCACAGTGTTTGAGTGTATTTTTATTGCTATTAACTAATCTGCACGGGTAACTGATTTGTTTGCAGTTAAAAAAGCATCCTGTCAAGTCTCATTGCTCCTTTATCTGTTTAAAAACTTTCATTTTGTGGCTTTCTGTAGTGCTTACTCTCTGTAGGATACTATAGTTTTAGTATGTCCTAGTCAGAATTGCTGGCTCTGGGCTTGTTTGTTTATACAGTGATTGTTCAAAGCACATGAACAGGCCATCTTGAATTAGCTGAAGTCTTTCTTTACCTGGGCTAGATTGTGTTAATTGGCTGCTGGCTAGTGGGGGCTGGTTCTTTTGTGTTCTTGTAAAAAAAAAAAAGTTGTCTTAAGGTTGCATCTTCTGGTATTTAAGCCCTAACTTTGAGAGGGTTTCTGTCTATACACACTGAGCAGAGTGGAGGAGAGGTGTTGACTACAACTGTTAGCTGAAATATATAAGTATCCTGTTTTTTTTTTTTTATTATTTATACTGATTATTGTTTCTAGCAATTTATATATAGCACTTTTTATTGCCTGCTGCACAGTTTTTTAGTGTATTTTTATTGCTATTAACTTATCTGCACGGGTAACTGATTTGTTTGCAGTTAAAGCATACTGTAGAGTCTCATTGCTCCTTTATCTGTTTAAAAACTTCATTTTGTGGCTTTCTGCAGTGCTTACTCTCTGTAGGATAATAGCTTTATTATTGTCCCCACCCTCCCTTCGTGTTGGTGTCTTGCTGTTATACTTGGTGGCTTTGCAGTTGCCCATCCCTACTGTAAATCTGATCTGGGACACTCCTCCCAGTCTAGTGTCATTAGCTCATTCTACCTAATACAGAGAGAACATTTGATAAGGCCGCCTGTTTCTATTTTTTCCCTTTCAAAAAAAAAAAATTTTTTTTGCCTGAATCTGCTTGGTTCTGACTGTGCTTCTCAAACATTTTGGAAATATAGTATATTTTAGAGCATTTATTATAACTGTAATTGCCTTAATATTGCTACAACTCAAGTGCTCTAGGTTGCATTGCATCTGAAGTGTTTGTATGTTTTAGCTGCTTTTCTGTATATATAGACTTCTCTGTATATGTAGACTAGCTACTTATTCTGCTGTGTTACTGCCTCTTAAATCGTTTTTTTCAGTTGTGCACTTGCCTTGCTTCATTTAAAAAAGTTTTAAATTGCTAATTTTGTAGAGTTTTAATTGCATTTACTGTTTAGGACTACACACTCAAGTGTGTTAGCCTTTTCTGTGTTTATTTACTGTATTATTGCATTGTTTAGCCTGTTTCAACAACAAAATAAAAATACTATATTGTTTGCTCGTTTCCCACCATTTCTAGCCAGTCCATATCCCAGACTTTGCTTATCTCAGGACTTTATTTTCTGTGTTCAGAGCTATCCAGACCTTGCTGTGGTAATGGGATGTCCTACTGCTTACCAGTGGGACTGGTGAGCATTGTACTGCCTATCTAACCCTAGAGGAGTGGGTTCCAGCTCTGAAATTGTAATTGTATTAGCCTTTTGGGGCTGATTTCTATCCCTTTCAACTTTCTGGCTTAAAAATGTGTGTGTTTGCACATTTTTCACATCATGCAGCACTGCGAGGCTACAGTTAAACTATTCCAGGTGCCAGAAAGTCTGCTCTTCAAATTTTCCCTTAGAACTAGCTGGTTTCTCAGTAGTAGCATTAAAATCTGAACCACTGTGACTAGCACTTGCTCTAGAACCTGTTGGAAAGCACTAGGAAGCCTGAAACTGATTCAAGCACTCAGCTCTCCTTGTCAATAAGGTGAAATTAATCATAGGCACTAAACAGCCTATAATTGCAGAGTACCTTGCAAAGGTAAGAGAAAACAGCTCTTAAACTTAACAAAAAAGCACCTAAACAGGCATGTCCAAGGGTCAGCTTCCGGTGATTGCTCCTGTCCACCTGGTGAATCTGGGCATACTGGGGCAGTGCGGCAACTGCCTCATGTACACAGACAATCCTCTCCTCCTACCACCCAACACTACAACCTGCGAGAGATTCACTTACATAACCAAACTGGAAGCTAAGCTCTCTCCGGCCAAGATTGTGCTAGACAGTCTAGACGAGAAGGTTAACACCTGCATTACACCTCAAGCAACTCATAGCCCTTCAAAACCCACACCATCAACACCCACACATAGCAACACTAAACCCACATATGCAGAGGCCCTTAACGTTAACCTGCCGAAGCAACAAGGACCTCCGAAACGCAAACAAACACCAGTCACAACCAAAGTGACACACAGCTCACAACATCAGTGTGCCACCCAACAACAGCCCCAAAGGCAAGACAATGTACCCAACACTTTAGTCATAGGTGATTGTATAGTCAGGCACACTGATGTCCCACTCACCAGGCTGAACAAGGAGAAAATTACAGTCAGCTGCCTGTCAGGTGCCAGGATCCACCACATAACGCATGCACTCAAGTCACTCCACAACAAGTACAAGTACAACTCTGTCATTGTCCATGCTGGAGTGAATGACTTGAGATGTACCTCCCTGGACTACATGAAAAGAGATATGGAAGAGCTCTTGGATCATGTGACCAAGGCAGGTATGACCCTAGCCCTGAGTAGCATCCTGCCTTCGCCCAGAATGATACCACAGTATAAGGACAAAATGATTTACTTCAACAATTGGCTAAGCTTCTGGTGTCATTCAAAGGGGATCCAGTATTTGTCTGCCTGGGAAGACATGATCGACAAACCACAATGCTTTGCCAGAGATGGTCTGCACCTGTCACCCCTGGGATTCAGGTTACTGGCTAAAGCTCTTGCCACCCCTATAGTACCTTTTTTAGGCAATGTTCAAAGGATAAAAGCACCACTGTAACAGATACAAGGCTCCAGAGAGCACCCCTACAGTACCAGGCTACAAGTCTTACCACACTTTTCGGCCACAAAACCAAGACCTAAACACCAAAGGTGGAGGAGTGTCCATATTCACCAAGGATATTCACACCTCCAGGCTAGTTGCCCAACACAATGCATCTGAAATTCTCCAGGTGCAACTAACACAGACTGCAATCCAAATTGTAGCTTGCTGCAAATCCCCCACCATGCCCCAAGATTCTCAATACACCTTTGTAAACATACTGGAAAATATTAAGATACAACCAAACACCCTAATACTGGGTGATTTCAACTACCCTGCCATTAATTGGGAAAACTACTTGGGTACCAACTCCTTTTCCCAACGGTTCTTGAAATTCATAAATTCCATCTCCCTGGATCATCTAATCCATTGTCCCACCAGGGGAGCCAATATCCTAGACCTGGTCATTACCAACACGGGAGATAGATGCTCCACACCAGTGGTCACCCCCTCATTGGTCAGGTCTGACCATAAGCAAATCACCTTTGACATCCACATCCCACCCCCAGTAAGGAAACCTCCTTAAAAAACTTCTCCAAAGCCAACTTCATGCTACTGAAGTCAAAAGTGACAAACTTCACAACACCCATGCAGACGGGATCTTGAAGTTTGACTGCAGAATCCTACACTAAGGCACTGTGTACGAGCACATCCACTTGTGCATGAATCGTGCCATCCCAAATAGAACCAAGATGCTCTTCTCCAAAAAAAGGAAGCCAATCTGGTGGTCCCCTGCTATAAACAAACTATACAACAGAAGGAAGAAACTGTTGCAGAAAGGTGGAAAATCCCAGGATGCAAAAAACTCCCTCACCAGCCTCAGTAAGAAGCTGAGATCCCTCATAAAATCCTCAAGAGCTAGTTACGAAAATAAAATTGCCAAAGATTCCAAAGACAACCACAAGGCATTCTATAGTTATGTCAAGAGTCTAAATGGCAATGCTCAGATCTGCTGTGAGCTACAACAGAATGGCATTAAATATACTGATCCCAAGGATATTGCCAATATCCTGGCAGATCGATTTAGTGCCAACTTCACCCCCCTCTCACCCCCCTAAAGGGCCCATCTCAATACCAAAAGATTGCCAAATTCCGATAATCACGGCCACACAGTTAGAAACCACACTCTCCAAAGCTAAGAATACAGCATCCATGGGACCAGATGACATCCCAGGCTGTGTACTACATGAACTACAAAATGAACTAGTACCTCATCTAAGTGCCATGTTTAATCATAGCCTTACCTCAGGCTTCGTGTCCACTGAGTGGCGCACAGCTACAGTTATCCTGCTCCACAAGGGGGATCCGCCTTGGATCCCGGGAACTACCGTCCCATCAGTCTGACAAGCCTGATCTGCAAGGGCATGGGACGCATTATCATGGAACTTATAAACAAAGGCATTGGCAACCTTCAAACACTGGACCCTACCCAGTTTGGGTTTGTGAAGGGCTGATCTTCGAATCAGTCTCCAGAGCTGTGGACGAGGGTAAGGTGGTCCACACAGCCTATCTGGACCTCGCCAAGGCCTTCGACACCATCCCCACTCTGGAATCATAGATAAACTTACTAAACTGGGCATAAATCCCTACGTCACGTGATGGGTTGCCAACTGGCTTACTGACAGAACCCAGACTGTAAAAGTAGCCAACTCCAAATCCAGCTCCAGACAAGTGACAAGTGGAGTACCACAAGGTTCAGTCCTGGGACCACTTTTGTTTGGCATCTACTTCTCTGACGTACAGGCCAACACTAAGGGACTCTGGCTAACAAAGTTTGCAGATAACTGCAAACTGGGAGCCATTATTGAATCCCCAAATTATGTGGTTATTCTACAAAAGGGCCTTAAAGAAACAGATGCCTGGTGCCAGAGCCATGGGCTGAAGCTTAATGCCAAGAAATGTATAGTTATCCCCTTTGGAAAAAAACACGTACCCATGAATTACCACATAGGTGGCAGGACGCTAAACATCGAAAGTGTGATGAGAGACTTAGGGACACAGGTGGACAGTGGTCTCACTTTCGATAACCACATCGCCACAACAGTCAGGAAATGCTTCTATGTAACACACCTCATCACTAAGGGCTTTTCATCCAGAAAGAAAGAGGTCATTGTCCCACTGTACTCATCCCTCATTAGACCCATTATAGAGTATAATGCCCCGTTTGGTATGTACCTCACAAGACATCTGCAACAGCTGGAAAGGCCACAGAAATACCTCACTAAAAGAATCACAGGCCTAAAGCAGATGCCATATGCTGACCATCAAAAACAAAAACTCCAGTTATACTCTGTGGCATATTGTCTACTCAGAGGCGATCTCTGCTTAACATACAAGGCCATGTCAAACCCTGAGCTGTTGGACATGCTCCACTTAAAGAAATCCCAATCCCTCAGAGCCACACGCTCCAGGGATCTAAACCTTGTCATCACAATGAACAAAACATGCTGAAGGGATAGGTTCCTGACCTAGAGACTCCCCATACTGTAGAATAGACTGCCCATACATGTCAAGCAGAGTGCCTCATTGGCCCTCTTCAAAAGGAACCTTGATGATTGGATGGGAGATAGGAAATTCATCCTGTGGATCATGTCAGTTGCCCTGCTAGACAGGGGCCCAGAGAAATAAATATTGTGGGAAGAAATATCCAGGGAATTGTTATGGCTAGGCTTGCATAGGCCCTAGGGCTGATAGCCTAGTACCAACCTATGAACCTATGATGATGCACCTATTTACTGGAGATGTACTGATTTAATATGGTATTTTATACATATCTTTTGGTAGTGTCTTAAGTTATAACTTTTCAAGGGTAAAATATGGAAGTGTAGTATTATATGGCCTTAAAATGGTAGTCACAGCATCTTTCTGATTAGTTTAGTTGAAATAGAGGGAATATAGAAAGGGGAAAGGCTTTGTTGAAATTTTAATGCTATCTGTGAAGAAAGCAATCATCAGAAAGTGGGGGGGACCACCGAGACAAGATGACAACCAAATTAAGGAAATAAATGTCAAGATACAGGCAGAAAAACATGTTGAAACCAATGCATTGGACGCTGCAAGTAGCAGAGACATCTGAGCCACGAATAATAATTTTAAAGGTTATTGTACACTCTATTGAGTATGTTTTTCTTTGTATTTACTTGGAAAGTTTTGATAGAGTGTAAAACCTATCTTGCAAATAGGTGTAAGCTGTTAAAAATTACAGTGCATTTCAAATGAGTGTTTCTTTTTGGTATGTTATTTTATTAATAACTGAAATAAATATTGCTTTGCCATGTTTGTGACTTGATTGCATCAGTGAAAAATTTTGCTTGAGTACAAGTACATGCCAGTGTAATTTTCTTCCCTTGCCAATAGCCTCTCACTACCACAAATCAATCATTAAGTCTTTTTTCCCTCGTTGGAGCCCCTCTAACAATCCGTATTCTTACTCCCTTTTTCTTTTGTCACAGACACTCTGCTGAGTATCCATCCTGAAGTCTTTTGTCAAATGCACATGCTCATTTCTTTCCAGATATTTTTCTTGCAGTATTGCTATTTGAATTCTGCATTCTGCATTTCTTAATATAATTCAGTACTGTTTCTTTTTCGTCTATAATTGTAAGGCCATTTATGTTCCAAGATAATATGGATAGCCAAACATTAGCCATCATGCAGGATGAAATATCTAAAGACAAGAAGCACCTGTTGAAAACAGTTATGCTAAAATTAAATATCCAAAGACAAGAAGCACACATTGAAAACTGTTTTTAATGCAAGAAATACATGCAAGCTAAAACAATCTTTGCAAATGCTTCATCATGGTATATTAAGTACAATTTGAGTTGTAAAGAAAGCAAACATTTGAAAAATATTTGTAGCAATAAGCAAGTAAGATTTATGAAGTCAGATAAAATGTATGGTATATTATATGACGTGTATGAGGAAGTTTCCATTAACCAGATGAATAAGATGAAAATAGTTTATGGGGAGATTAGATAAATTTTTATATGATTTCTTAATGCAAGATCAAATGTTGTATGGGATTATAAATTTCTTAAGTTTGATAATCCACAGATCCCTACAATTTTTGTGATTCCTAAAATCCATAAAAATAATATGGCTCCACCTGTGTGTCCTATAGTATATGCAAAACTCTCAAAACTATATTTCAGCAAAAAGCAGGGGTGATGGGGGCAGCATGTTGCCCCCGTTTTTGCAATTATTATTATTATGACACAGTGGGAACATCTGTATGTGTTTGAACATGGGTTTAAAGATGCATGGAAACTGTGCATGGGTGTTTCTTGGATGACATCTACATTTTATGGGTGTTCACTATATTGTGAATTTTTTTACATTCATCAATAGCACAAAAGAGTTTTTTTAAGTTTCCAATGGAAGTTTAAAATATTAAATGTGCTATTTGGATGTAGAACTAAAGAAGGATAAATCTAATAATAAACGTGTGTGCAATATTTTATAGGAACTCACTTACTTATTTGATTACACTGTTATATTTTAGTAGCTGCCATCTGAAATTTCATAAAAAACATTGGTAAAAGGACAACTAATGAGACTAGTGTGGATGGTCTTATAATATGATTTATTTACTGAGAAAGTAAAAAGTTAAGGGATATGTTACATAAAAGGAGTTGTCCAG
The DNA here is from genome assembly GCF_019279795.1 of Protopterus annectens. Taxonomy (NCBI): domain Eukaryota; kingdom Metazoa; phylum Chordata; order Ceratodontiformes; family Protopteridae; genus Protopterus; species Protopterus annectens. Next base: position 711,594,729 of record NC_056739.1, on the reverse strand, counting down.
CAATTTTTATGTAGAATATTTTTGAGAAAAGGAAGGGCTTTATGTATCATTATTGGGGAAGAGGAAGAACAATGTTTAGATGGTTAATAAGAGGGTTAGTGGTGAAAGATTTTATGGAAAGGTTATGGTGTTGACATATAGTATGGATGGACAGGTCAACAAAATACTGTAGATAGAAACTGACATATATTCAAGGTCAGTGGTGAAAAAAATTTCCAAAAACTAGGTGAAGAACCCCTGCTTGTTTATAAAAAGGTATGCATTTTGAAGATTTAATTGAAAGAGAAGGTGAAAAGGTTAATTTATAGAGGGAAATATGGCACGGGTAGGTGTGGACATTGCAGCCAGTGTGTATTTATTAAGGAGGGTGATGTTTTAAATATTAATAGGTATGGATTAGTGAAAAGTACCAGATATAGCAGTTATGGTGCAAAAGGATTAGTTTATATAGCCCATTATTAAAAATACCCCTGTTTTTATAGTGGGAAGACTGAAAGGTCTTTGAAAGAGAGAATCTGTGAATATACATATGATGTGAGAAGAAAATTTGAACACAGTACTTTATATAAACATATAGAAAATAATCCTGAACATGAAGTTTTTTGTGGTGGAGAGAATGGAAATGGATATGGGGTGGAGCACAGAAGGTATCTTTGAAAGAAAATAATTACAGTGCAATTAAGAATGAATGCCACATATAAATATTGTTTGAATGAAACACTGTCTATTAGTCTTATATTGAAAATTAATTTGTATTGTGTATAAATTAAATTGATATTATTGTATATTATTATTATTACATATACCTTTTTTAGTTCATATAGCTTTACTTTGTCTTTTAATAGCTTTTTTAGATGATTTGAGATTTGGTCCACAATGTTTTTGCACAGTGGGGCCAGATTTTCGAAAGCTTCCACAGAGTGCAAGAAGAGTGTAGGAGCTCACGGAGGCAATATGTCTGCCGTGCGATCCAGGTACAGCCAGCAGGGGTGTGCACGAGAGCTGCTAAAGCTACTCTTGCACGGACAGCGTCATGGTATGCAAATTATCTCATTTGCTGCTGAAAGCTATACAAATGAGGTAAATTTGCAATCCAGGAAACACTAACCTGTCCATGGAAGATTAGTGTTATCTGCAGAAATGTACTTTGTTGGTAACGGCGTACCGTTCTGCAAATAGTTAAACGGAGCTATGACAGCTCCAAATAAAGGATGCATACAGTTGAGGAAGCATGCCAATGGCCAAATATAAGGCCATTGGCATTTATAAATGTTTAAAATTATTAAAATCTAACTTTGTTTTCCCCCGATCTCCGATGTTTAAGCATAGCGCAGCACTGCACAAATGTGCGGCGCTTGAAAAAACAAGAAAATTATTTAAAAATAGCCATTTTCACTAAAAGGCGTATCCTGCCATGCAGGTGAATGGCAGGCTGAAGACAACATGGCCACTGAGTAGTGGTTGCTAAGGGGGGAAATCTCAGTGTGAGAGATGTAACCATGCATTAGTAGGCAATCCTATGCAAATGAGGATAAGGATAGTGAATCCCAATTTTCCCCAGCATGTGAGCCATGACCCAAGAGTGTAAGTGTTGGAGTAGGTGAGTAGTAGAGTAGACTATAGGTAACATCATGAGGGAGTGTGTCAGAAAGGCTGTAAGCTTATTGGAGCACAGTGTCTTGCGTTTGCCCTGAGTTGCTCAGGATTGCAAGAGGCATGTCTACAGTTGTCCTTTTTGAAAACCAGAAACCAAAGGCGTACGCCGTGTATATATCTGAAATTTCTTGCAAACATGCACACAACGTGTGCGCTTATTTGCGCGGCGCTGCCTTGGTCAGAAACAGAAAGGGAAAATGAAGGAAAAGAAGTAGTAGGAAGTAACCAAGGAGAATTAGCAGAGCTGCCAGGTGAAATATATCAGAATCAGCCAATTACACAGGTAGCTGACTAGCTCAGCCCAGCACTTTAAACTCTGCAAACAGCATTATTCCCTGTTTTTTCCAAAGAATTCTGCAACACTGCAGTATACAAAGAGGCAAAGCTTAAAAACTTTAAAGTCAGACAAAATGTTAGGGGCTGCTCTTGCTATCATAAACCAACATGTGCAAGGTGCTGAGGGTGGTGATGTGAATGCTGCTGAGCAACCCACAGTGAGGAGACGGAGAAGAGTGTGCAGACCCAGGGTAACCTACCAGGGGCTACATGAGCTGAAGATAGTGGAGCACTTTAGGGTAAACAGAGACCTCCTGCAGCAAATTGTTGAGCTGTGCTGGCCACGCCTCACACACAGAACCAACAGAGGGGAACCCATCCCAGTGGATACCAAGGTATGTGTTGGCCTAAGAATACTAGCTACAAATGCCTTCCAGAGACCAACTGGTGATATGATGGGGATTTCACAGGCATCAGCATCCAGGGTACTGCACCAGTTCCTGGATGCCATGTCAGCAGATGTCGGTGAGCACTTATATTTCCCCAATTCCCATGAGGCATTGGCCAGCAATATGCGTCTTTTCCACCAAATAACAGAATACCCTGAGGTAGTGGGTACAATAGACTGCACGCACATACACATCAAAGCACCACCCGGTGAGCGGGGTAGGGTCTACATCAACCGCAAGGGCTTCCCCTCCATCGACTGCCAGGTCGTGTGCGATGCCCATGGCATAATAATGAATGTGTGTGCTGGCTGCCCTGGAAGTTATCACGATTCCCACATCTGGCATCTGACGCAGCTGTACAAATCCAGCTGTACCAGAGATTTGCCAGTGGGGACATCCATGATGGTCACCTAGTGGGGGATGCTGGATACGCACTGGAGCCGTGGCTGATGACACCCATCAGAAATGCACACACACACCCAAACAAGAACTCCATAATGAGGCACACGCACAAGCAAGAAACATAATTGAGTATGTGTTTGGGATGCTCAAGTCACGGTTCCGGTGCCTGGACACATTTGGTGGAGCCTTGCAGTACTCACCAACGACATGTACCCAAATTGTCATGGTATGTGCCATGCTACACAATATGATCCTGCGGAAACAACTGCAGCAGGAACAACATGGGGCAGGGCCAAACAGCCCCCCACCATTGCCAAGGCCTGCACAGGCACAGCGTGTCTTGGAGGAGGAACACCCTGAGCCTGCCCCAGTAGGCAGAAGGAGGCGTGCCCATTATGCCCTGGCCTTGTCGAAGAGGCAACACATAGCACATACACTGACTCAGTAGGAACCCTGGAAATGATACCTCTCTCTGACTCGCACATACAGTAGAAGGGATGCCTAACTTGACACTACCTGTTTTCAAACATGTATAGGGAGTGTAATATGTGCATCCGACATAGGCAGCCCTGCAGCACTACCTGAGGCATGAGTCCCTATTTTAAGCAATATAAAGCACTGCTAAGCAAAATTTACCAGTATTGAGCATATTTAAATACAATTGCGCATAGCTGCGCACCGCACTAACCAGAGCAACGTCGGGCAACATTGGACAATGTTGGGCAAAGTCAGGTAAACACGCTCACACCTGCTTTACTGTTCCTTAACCAGTCAGGTCTGCCCAGCAGGAAAATAAAAAGCAGTGACAGGGCTCAAACTCAGGATACTGTGCACTATAGTCACAGTACTGAACCACTAATCCATGACAGCATTTCACTGGCACAAACACATCTTAAGTCACTCACACATACCAGTTGGGGGGGGGGGTCACATACCTAACAGTCACAGCCAGCAGGACAATTGTGGACAAATGCAAACACAAACAAATGCTGTATCCTGCCTCTGCAGAGGCATATGAGTAACCTCCCCCCAGGCCTATGCAGACAGATAACAGCAGGCCAGGCAGTGTGATGTGGGTTGGGTAGGCTATGAAGTCACAAACTAATATGCGTGTAATTTGGAAGCTAAGGTCTGTAGTACAGTGGTATGCCTCAAGCCAGTACGATAGGCAACAGTACAGACTGAAATGGAGTACCTGACATAGCAGTGCAGGCCTAGCAAATGTGTAAGTGTCAGGTGTACCCCTCATCCTATGTACACTCACAGTAACAATTAGGTGTGCCCCCCCCCGGGGTAGAAATGTACATAAAATGGCTGACCCCCCCCCCCCCGTATGTAGAAATGTTGATAAGTCTATGCAAATTGACTCATGGAAGCCCTGCAGGTACAGCGTGCTTCCTGTCGATGTACAATACAAAGATGAGCCTTGAAGTAAAAAAAACAACTTGATTTTTCACACACATATAGTATATATGCCCATAGTGGGCATGCTCACACACTTAAACAAAGCAAATGTCAGTCAACAACATACTGAAAGGTCATACTGGGCATGCTCACACACTTAGGCCATGTCTGAGTACAGCAGTGGGCCACACATCTGGCAGTTGCAGTTCTTACTCCAGACACTTGTCGCTATTCACCAATCCTGCCTTGCGCACACAGTGATATGAAAACAGACCCATATAATATATTGGACCCCTGTCATAATCAAACTATGTACTATAAGTACTTAAGTTGTTCAGTGAAAGTGAGCATGCAAAGATCAATAAATCTCCAGTCAGTATCATCAAGAAACAATGAGCACTCCTAACATTATCCAAGTCATGTTCTGGCAAAAATATTGCCAAAGAGTCCATAGAGAACCATGAAGCTTTCTTTCGCTATGTCATAAATATCAATGTAAACTCATATATGTTCTGAGTCACTGCAAAGTGTAAATGAAAACATGTACATGACTGACATTGCCAACATCTTGTCAGACAGGTTCATACATATTTAGCCCCCTCTCACTGACAAAAGGGCCCATTACCATACCTGGAGATTGTGAAAACCCAGAAATCACACATACAATGGTTAAACAGCTCTATCCAAACCTAAAAACATGGCGTCTATTGGATGACATGGTTTCCCTGGTTGTGTCATATGTGAACTCCAAAACAAACAGACCCTGCACCTGAACAGTCTGTTGAGACTCGCCCTCTGTACAGGATATGAAACTGTTGAATGGGTTACAGCAACGTTTGGCACACTCCACAAGTGTCGGTGCACAACAGACCATGGGAACTGTAGTCTTATAAGCCTGATCTGCAAGGCCATGGAGTACATCATTATGGAACTCATAAACAGAGCTATTGGGAGCCTACGAACACCCAACCCTACCCATTGTGGTTTGGTCAGGGGCAGATCATGGTTCCTAAACCTGCTAGACAGTTTTCAAGGTAGTCACCCAGGACATACATCAATGAAATGAGCTCCACACGGCCTACATCGACTTTGAAAAGCCCTTTTCCAACATCCCACACACGTCGTATCCACAAAATCAACAACCTGTGCATAAACACGTATGTCATCTGATAGATTGCCAACTGGGGCACAGATAGATCCTATAAGGTAGGAACTGTGGTCTCCTGTTCAAGCTGGTAACAACTGCTATCCTCCATGGCTCAGTCCTGGGACCCCTTTTGTCTGGTGTATACTTTTCAGAAATATAGTCAAACACACGAGGGATATGTTTAGCAAAGTTTTTGGATGACTGCAAAAAGGTTGTCATAATCGATGTTTGGGACAACAGAGACATCCTTAAAAAGGGTCTCAGTCAGACAGATGTGGTGCCAAAATTATGGCCTCCAGCTACAGTCATACATATACCACATAGGTGCCAACACCCTTAATATGGAGGTAATAATAAGGGATCTATGGACACCTGTGGATAGTCATCTCTACTCCCAGAAACACATTCACAAAGTGGTTAGAAAATCATGCTATGTGTTCCCACAAATTGCCAAGGTCTTTGCATGTAGGTCAAAGGAGGTTCCCTCTACTCATCAGTCATCAGACACATCAGAGAGTATCACGGCACACTTGCGATGAATCTGACTAGGCACCTTCAGCAGCTGGAAAGACCACTGACATACTTCAACAAGAGGATTACTGGCCTGAAACAGTTGCCCCATACAACAAGACTGAATTTAACTCATTCTGTACTCTGTTGCATACTGTCTACTCAGGCGATCACTGCCCAACAGATAGGTCCATGTCCAATGCAGAACTGATGTACATGAGATATCTGAAGTAAACCCAAGCTCACTGTGACACATGCTCTAAGGATATCATCACAACAATAAATAGAACATGTTGGAGGGATATATTACTAACTCACAGACTCCCCTTGCTTTGTAACAGGCTCCCAACCTACATTAAGCTGAGTCCCTAACTGACACTCTTCCAGAGGAGCCTTGATGAGTGTATGTGAAACTGAACTGTCACACCATGAATCACTTCATCAGCTCTACTACACAGAGGCTTAGGGAACTAACCCCATGTGTGGTGATAGCTGCACACTCTGGCCATACTAATATATGCCTTCAGGCAGATAGCCTATTATCTACCTATATATATATATATATATATATATATATATATATATATATATTTATCTACCTATATATATATATATATATATATATATATATATATATATATATATGTATCTGTAGGGGGAAAACAGTATAATAAGTCAAAGATGGATGGGCAGAGATGTGTGTGAGTGTGACCATGACCAGGACTGTCCCACCCAGCACACATCCCAATGTTACAAAAGACATGAGGTGCACATCTCACTCACTGTACATAACAGCCACCAGTATCTGTAAGCATTAGTGTGTGTGGTCCATGTGCCTGCTGTACAACATTTGACTGTACAATGAAGTACACATGTACTAACTGTAGACATGTACCTGTCACATAGGTTCATAGGTATGTAGTAGACTATCTTCACGAAGGCATATATTAGCCTAGGCAAGTTGTGTAGCTTTCACCACCCCATTTGGTAGTCTACCAAGCCCTAGTTCTAATAGTTAGTACCCTAAGCCCCTTTCTAGTGGGGCTGCTGATGTGATGCCTGGCATGAATTGTCGGTTTCCCATCCACTCATCAAGGTTCCTATTGAAGAATGTCAGCGAGGGGCTCTGTCTGATGTGCATTGGGACTCTGTTCCACAGTAAGGCAAGTGTCCAGGATGGTACTCTATCCCACCAGCATGTTGTATTCATTGTTGTGATGAGGTTCATATCCCTGGAGTGTGTAGTGCGACTCAGTTTTGTTATCCGTAGATGGAGCATGTTCAACAGTTATGTGTTGGACATGGCTCTGTATGTTAGGCAGAGTGTGCCTCTGAGTAGGTGGTACGCAACGGAGAACAGATTTAGTTTTACCAGTTGTGTTGCATAACACAACTGTTTGAGGCCAGTAATCCTCTTGTTGAGGTACCTCTGTAGTCTCTACAGTTGCTGGATATGCTTAGTTGAGTGCATCCAAAATGGTGCATTGTACTCAATGATGGGTCTTATGACTTAAGAGTAGAGGGCCACCACTACCTCTTTTCATCCTGATGCAAACCCTTTGTTGATTAGGTGGGCCACATAGGATTTCCCAATCACTTTGGCAACATGGTTGTCAAAGGAAAGATGACTATCTACTTGTGTCCCCAGATCCCTTATTACCTTGTCAGTTTTAAGGGGGTAACACCTATGTGGTAGTTTGTGGGTACTTTGTTTTCACCAAAGGGGATTACTATGCATTCTTCCACATTGAGCTTGAGGCCATGATTCTGACACCACACATCTGTCTCATGGAGTCCCTTCTGGAGAATATTTGTGTCATCCGGGGAATCTATTATGGCAAACACTTTACAGTTCCCAGCAAACTTAGTCACCTCCAACCCTCCTGTGTTGGCATGTACTTTTGAGAAGTCTATAGCAAACAGGAGGGACCCCAGGACTGAACCCTGGGGGACACCAGTTGTTACCGGTGTAGAGTCTGACATGTAGCCAGCAACTCTTAATTTGTGGGATCTATCTGTGAGCCAGTTTGCAATCCATCTTGTGATGTATGGATTCATGCCCAGGTTGGTGAGTTCATCTATGATACCTGACTGGAGAATGGTGTCAAAGGCCTTAGCGAGGTATAGGTAGGCTGTGTGGAGTTCATTTCAATCATCTGTAGCCTGGGTAACTGTTTCAAAGAAATCCACCCAGTTCAGGAGGCGTGATCTGCATTTGACGAAGCCAAACTGGGTGTGCTCAACTATGTAAGGTTCCCAATGTCTTTATTGTTGACTTCCATTATGATTGGCTCCATTGCCTTGCAAATCAGACTCATCAGGTTCATAGAGCGTGAATGCCAAGGGTCATTTGTGGCCCCACCCCTGTGGAGTGGGAAAAACGTTGCTGTGCAACATTCTATGGGTACATACCCTGTAGAGAGCATGTAGAGAGAGGTGCAAGTATCCTTGATGAATATGGATACATCCCCACCCTATGTGCTATGATCCAGGTTCTGATGCTGGAAGGTATGGAATGAGTAGTATCCTGGTAGTGCTGGTGTGCTCCCTGGAGCCTTGAAATAGGTTTCTGTTACTGCACAAATATCAATATTCTCCATACTGAGAAGTGCCTCGAGTGTGTGCATTTGGAGGCTGAGACTTCTGGCAATGAGTAGCATTTAGCTCACTTTGTGGTTATTTGTGTTCATTACGGGGTTTGGTTTGTCCTGAGTGACCGGTGTTCCTCACCTGAAGTCAATGCCTCATTGGTCCGATTTGACCATAAGCTAATTACCCTACATATCCACATTCTGTCCCCACCCCCCATTAATGAAACCATGTAAAAAACACAGATGCAGAGTTGCCAAATAATCCAAAAGAGCCGACAACCTTAACGCTCTTTTATTGTGAATAAAATACAGCGTTTTCGCTACCAAAGTGTAGTAGCTTCTTCAGAGGCAAGAAAACACAGTAAAAAAGGCGCCAAACTATTTATAGTAAACACACTTTAGCTCAATTAAAATTAATGGGCAGTTAACACTATCAAATTACCCCATCTTTTCTAAAAACATACACTCAAAGCATCAACAGTTTCTTCAATATGTCTAAACGAAAAGTCTTCACTCTAAATAACAATAAAATAACCTCTATAGTTATTATAATATGTGATAGTAACATGCAAAGTAAATTTATAAACAATATTAGTTCATATAACATAAAATAAACTAACTATTATTCTTAAATAAAAAGCCTTACTCTAATCTATACTTTTAGCGTAAATAAGCCCTGTATTTTAATACTGGAGCGATGTTACAGCTCTCATTTAGCCCTGGGAGATTAAAGGCATCCAACTTGAGTTGCCATTCTAACTCTAAAATCTCCAACAATAGAGAAGTAGGGCCACCCCTAAAAGATTTATGTGAACAATCTATGCCCATAAAAACAAAGTTGTGGCCCGGGTTTATTTCTACATGCTTTGCTAAGGCATTTTCACTCTTGTTATTTCTTATGGCGTAGCTATGTTGGTATATACGCTCCCTGAATTTTCTATCGGTTTTACCGATATAAAATGCCGAGCAGCAAACACAAAAAGCTACATATATGACAGATTTAGTTTCACAGTTAATCCTACTGTTTATTTCATACTTTTTCTGTCCTATATCAAAAGAATTTCCTGCACGTACTACATGACACCAGTTACATGCTCCACAAGTGAAACAACCTCTTGTTCTAGTAAAACTTGTTTGCTTAGGTTGATTTCTTTGTAACAGTTCCTTTATATTAGTACCTCTTCTGAATGTAATTTTTGGTTTAATCCCTAGTTTCTCAACCAAAAAAGAATTATTGGTAATAAAATACCAATTTTTCTCAATTTCAGAAATTTGCCTTGAATTCAGATTAAAGGTAGTTGTAAAACTCAAAGAAAACTCCTTAATGAAATTCTCATTATTAATAGTCAAAGGCAAAGCATCTGTTTGCAACTCTGTTATAGTAACTGTACTTTCAGAAAGAGTACCACTTTTTTCATATATTAGTGGCCTAAAAAATCCGCTTTCTCTCTTTCTAGTTACCTCTACTACTAGTTCCTCTACCATGGTCTTTGGGTAACCACGGTTAATAAAGAAACCTGTTAGTAGAACACATTCACTTTCAAAGTCCTTAAAATCACTACACATTCTAACCGCCCTAACTAATTGACCCTTAATTATAGCTCTTTTTAATTTAAAGGGGTGGGCGCTAGTGTAATGTAAGAAACTATTTACATAAGTCTCTTTTCGAAAAATGGATGAGACAAACCTAAAATTATTTAGGTCTTTTTTAAGTTTAACATCCAAATAATCTATCTCATCCACCGCAAATTTGAAAGTGAATTTTAGAAAGGAAGTTGTCTGATTGAGAAAATCAACAAATGATTGAGCTACTTGATCATCACCTTTGAAAAGTATAAAAATATCATCCAGAAATCTGGTGTAATACCCTATTTTTTCTTTCCAGTCTGGGTGATTAAGTACGAACTCCCTCTCCCAATATGCCATAAACATGTTGGCCACTATGGCACCACAGGGGGAGCCCATTGCTACTCCTCGTTTCTGGATGTAATAATCTTTGTCAAAGATGAAAAAGTTCGAGGACAAAACTATGTCTAACAGTTCCGTGATGTTATTTATTTCAGTTCTAGGAGCTTTTAATTCAATCAGTAGTAGTTCCAACCATTCAATAACCTCTAGGTGTGGTATAGAGGTATATAAGTCGACTACGTCGATTGTTAAAAAGTTATAGGAATTATCAAAGCCTATATCGTTAATACTTGTGAGAAAGCTCCAAGAATCTTTGCAAATACTAGGCACCATTTTAAGGTACTTAGATAGTAAAAAGTCTATGTATTTCGCTGATGGATAAGAGATGGAAGACCTCCCATCGACCAGTGCTCTCATAGGGGGGTCAACCAGGCATTTATGCACCTTAGGTATACCAAACATTACCGGAGTTCTAGGCTGGGAAATATTGATATAGTCATAGGTGTCTAGGTCGATTCTTCCTTCTATGAATAAGTCCCTATAGTAACCTTTAATTCTATTGATACTAACATTCATTTCATTAAGAGAAGAAGTATTGTAAGCTGGAGAATCCAAAACTTTTACCATTTTATCATTATACTGGTCAGTTTCAAAGACAGCCAGCCCACCCCCTTTGTCAGGTTTCATAAACCTGACAGAAAGGTCCCTTAAATGATTCAAGGCATCCAATTGTTCTCTGGTAATATTAAACATATTTTTTGAACCATTTTGTGTCTTTGCAAGATGCCTAATGTCCAGTTCGCAAGCGTTCTCAAAAATTCGTAAACCTACATGGAGAGGAGGATTAAAAGTACTTAGTAATTTTAGTACTGGAACATCATTTTTTGGAGGGTTGTTAAACAATAATTTCAAGTTTAGCTTGCGAACATAGCACTTTAGATCTATCAACACCTTAACTACATCGAATTGTTTAGATGGAACAAAAGTGTTACCAAGAGCTAAAAGCTCTATTAATTCTGGTTCAAAAACCAAACTGGAATAGTTATATATGGTGAAATCTCCCTTCTTATTCTTCAAAATATGAGGAACAATCAAGTTAGAAACTGAAGAAATGTTAAAAACTAATTCTTCCATTTCCTGTTCTTTTTCTTGTAACCTTGATTGCCCTGATTCGCTAAAAAAGATTGATCACCTTTGTTAGTGCTGTTCTCTGGCATGTTATTCAGCTGATTTAGCCCATAAGTAACAGTACTGCCTGCTTTGTTCCTATTTCTATTGCTTCGTCTAACAGTATTGGAATTTCCAGGCGCTACATTTTCCGTTTCATTAATAGCCTGTCCCTGATTTATTTCATACACCTCAGTTGTACATGGGACATCAACATCATTAACATCTTGTAACAAGTTTAACTTAGGGTAGGCTTTATTCTGCCCATAAGCTTGCCTATCCCTAAACAATTTCTTAGATTTTTGAGATTTTATCTTTACCATGTACGCATCTATGCTCGAAAAAATGCGTGCATGGTCGAATTTAAACTTAATGAAATTAATGTTTGCCCTGATGTCCTGATCAATCTGATTAACCTCTACAACGAGCTTCTCTATGTTGTTGGAATAGTGTTTAACTATTAAGTCTAGAAGCTCCATGCTTTGTTTTTGAAACAAGGCTTTCAAATCAACTAAGAAAGCATTGTCAGTAATTAAATTAGAAGGGCAAAAATTGCTCCTGAGCCCTTTCGGAACCATTTCCTCGGATATACATTGCTTGAAGTAAGCTACTTCAAATTTGCGGTGGATGAGATTAATTATTTGGATGTTTAACTTAAAAAAGACCTAAATAATTCTAGGTTTGTCTCATCCATTTTTCGAAAAGAGACTTATGTAAATAGTTTCTTACATTACACTAGCGCCCACCCCTTTAAATTAAAAAGAGCTATAATTAAGGGTCAATTAGTTAGGGCGGTTAGAATGTGTAGTGATTTTAAGGACTTTGAAAGTGAATGTGTTCTACTAACAGGTTTCTTTACTAACCGTGGTTACCCAAAGACCATGGTAGAGGAACTAGTAGTAGAGGTAACTAGAAAGAGAGAAAGGGGATTTTTTAGGCCATTAATATATGAAAAAAGTAGTACTCTTTCTGAAAGTACAGTTACTATAACAGAGTTGCAAACAAATGCTTTGCCTTTGACTATTAATAACGAGAATTTCATTAAGGAGTTTTCTTTGAGTTTTACAACTACCTTTAATTTGAATTCAAGGCAAATTTCTGAAATTATTGAGAAAAATTGGTATTTTATTACCAATAATTCTTTTTTGGTTGAGAAACTAGGGATTAAACCAAAAATTACATTCAGAAGAGGTACTAATATAAAGGAACTGTTACAAAGAAATCAACCTAAGCAGACAAGTTTTACTAGAACAAGAGGTTGTTTCACTTGTGGAGCATGTAACTGGTGTCATGTGGTACGTGCAGGAAATTCTTTTGATATAGGACAGAAAAAGTATGAAATAAACAGTAGGATTAACTGTGAAACTAAATCTGTCATATATGTAGCTTTTTGTGTTTGCTGCTCGGCATTTTATATCGGTAAAACCGATAGAAAATTCAGGGAGCGTATATACCAACATAGCTACGCCATAAGAAACAACAAGAGTGAAAATGCCTTAGCAAAGCATGTAGAAATAAATCCGGGCCACAACTTTGTTTTCATGGGCATAGATTGTTCACATAAATCTTTTAGGGGTGGCCCTACTTCTCTATTGTTGGAGATTTTAGAGTTAGAATGGCAACTCAAGTTGGATGCCTTTAATCTCCCAGGGCTAAATGAGAGCTGTAACATCGCTCCAGTATTAAAATACAGGGCTTATTTACGCTAAAAGTATAGATTAGAGTAAGGCTTTTTATTTAAGAATAATAGTTAGTTTATTTTATGTTATATGAACTAATATTGTTTATAAATTTACTTTGCATTTTACTATCACATATTATAATAACTATAGAGGTTATTTTATTGTTATTTAGAGTGAAGACTTTTCGTTTAGACATATTGAAGAAACTGTTGATGCTTTGAGTGTATGTTTTTAGAAAAGATGGGGTAATTTGATAGTGTTAATTGCCCATTAATTTTAATTGAGCTAAAGTGTGTTTACTATAAATAGTTTGGCGCCTTTTTTACTGTGTTTTCTTGCCTCTGAAGAAGCTACTACACTTTGGTAGCGAAAACGCTGTATTTTATTCACAATAAAAGAGCGTTAAGGTTGTTGGCTCTTTTGGATTATTTGGCAACTCTGCATCTGTGTTTTTTACAAAGTTTGTGGTTCGTCTTTTTCACTTTCGATTAATGAAACCATGTTAAAAAATATCTCCAAAGACAACTTCATGATTCTTAAGACAGAAGTGGTGAACTTCAGGACACCCATGCAGATGGACAATATAGTTATGACTACTGAATCCTACACAACTGCACTTTATAAGCACTTACATGAGTGCATGGATTGTGCTATCCCAAACAGAACCAATACGCTATCCTCTAAGAAAAGGAAGCCAATCTGGTGGTCCCCTGCCATTAACAAACTGCACAACAGAAGGAAGAAACTGTTGCAAAAGAGGGTAAAACCTATGGGTGGAGGAGCTCCCTGGTCAGCCTCAGTAAGAAGCTGCGATCCCTGATAAAATCCTCCAAAGCTAGTTACGAAAACAAAATTGCCACTGATTCTAAAGACAACCACAAAGCATTCTATAGCTATGTCAAGAATCACAATGGCAACACTTAGATCTGCTCTGAGTTACAGTACAATGGCACTAAATATACAGACCCAACTGATATTGCCAACATCCTGGCAGATAAGATAAATGCTAACTTTACCCACCTCTCACCCATGAAAGAGCCCATCTCTATACGGGAAGAATGCAAAGTTGCTGTCATCACGGCTGCACAGGTGAAAACCACTCTCCAATGCCAGGAACACAGCATACATGGGACCAGATAACATCCCAGGCTGCGTTCTACGCGAACTACAGAACGAACTGGCACCATACCCAAGTACCATGTTCAATCATAGCCTCACCTCAGGCTTTGTGCCTGCTGAATGGCCCACAGCGACGGTTATCCCACTACACAAGGGGGGAGCCACCACGGACCCCAGGAGCTAGTGCCCCTTTAGCCTGATAAGCCTGGTCTGCAAGGCCATGGAACGTATCATCATGGAACGTATAAGCAAAAACATTGGCAGTCTCCAAACTCTGGACCACAACCATTTCGGGTTTGGAAAAGGCAGATCATGTCTCCTAAACCTGATAGACTTCTTCGAAGCAGTCACCAAAGCCATAGACAAGGGTAAGGTGGTTCACACAGCCTATCTAGATCTTGCCAAGGCTTTTGACACCATCCCCCACTCTGGAGTTATAGATAAACTCACTAAACTAGGTATAAATCCCTATGTCACAAGATGAGTTGCCAACTGGCTCACTGACAGAACCCACACTGTGAAAGTAGCAGACTCCAAGTCCGACTTCAGACCAGTGACAAGTGGAGTACCACAGGGTTCAGTCCTGTGTCCTGTCCTGTTTGGTATCTACTTCCCTGAAGTACAGGCTAACACAGAAGGTCTTTGGCTAATGAAGTTCCCAGATGACTGCAGACTAGGAGCCATAATCAAAACTACTAACGATGTGGACATCCTACAAAAGGGCCTCACTGAGACAGATACCTGGTGTCAAAGCCATGGCCTCAAGCTCAGTGCCAAAAAGTGCATTGTCATCCCCTTTGGTAAAAACTCTGTACCCATGAACTCCAACATAGGCGATAGTATACTTGACAATTAAAGTGTGATAAGAGACCTTGGGACATAGGTGGTCAGTAGACTCTCCTTTGATAATCACATTGCCACAGTAGTCAGGAAATCCTTCGATGTGGCACACCTCATCACAAAAGGTTTCTCATGCAGAAAAAAAGAGATCACTGTTCCCCTCTACTCATCACTCATTAGATCCATTATAGAGTACAATGCCCCTTTTGGTATGTACCTCACAAGACATCTACAGCAACTGGAAAGTCCGCAGAAATACCTCACAAAGAGGATTAGCGGCCTCAAATACATGCCCTACACAGACCGTCTCAAAACACTCCAGCTTTACTCTGTCGCGTATCGCCTACTCATAGGTGATCTCTGCCTAACATACAAAGCTATGTCAAACACAGAGCTGTTGGACATGCTCCACTTAAAGAAATCCCAATCTCTCCGAGCTTTGGCCCCAAAACCCAGACCGAAATTCAAAAGGAGGGGGTGTATCCATTTTCATAAAGGATACCCACACCTCCAGGTTAGTGGCACATCACGAGGCCTCGGAGACCATCCAAGTGCAACTAACAGTGGGCAAAGCTGCTCATCAGATCGTAGCCTGCTACATATCACCTACCTTGTCTCAGGACCCTCACTCAGCATTCCTGAGAACACTGGAAAATATAAAGGTCCTACCAAACACCATGATATTAGGAGATTTCAACTACCCAAACATTGACTGGGAGAATTACTCAAGTACAAACTCCTTTGCCCAATGCTTACTAGAGTTTATAAACTCAAATGCCCTGTAACAGCTGGTCACCACGACCACTGGAGGTGACAACATACTGGACCTGATCATCACCAACATGGGGGATCAGTGTTCCACACCAGAGGTAAACCCCTCGCTGGTATGATCAGATCATAAAGTAATCACACTGGACAATCCACATCCCGACCCCACCCCCAGTCAAGGAAACCACTGTGAAAAACTTTTTCAAAAGCAAACTTCACACTTCTCAAGACCGAAGTGGAAAGTTTCAAAGTTCCTTTGCTACAGGATAATGCTATCCAATCCGCAGAATCATTTACAAGTGCATTATATGAGCATCTACAGGGATGCATGGATCGAGCCATCCTGAGTAAAAGCAAGACTCACTCCTCCAAAAAGAGGAAACCAGTCTGGTGGTCCTTGGCCATAAATAAGCTATACAACAGGAGGAGGAAACTACTACATGATAAAGCAAAATTCCAAAAAGGCATCACTGATCATTATTAGCAAGAAACTACGATCGCTCATAAAATCATTCAAGGCCAGTTTCTAAAGAAAAATTGCCAAGGAATCTAAAGATAACCACAAAGCCTTCTTTAGCTATATCAGACATTTAGGTGGCAACTCTCAGATGTTCTTTGCGCTACTGCAAAATGGCAAAAAATACACTGAAACAACCGACATTGCCAACATCCTGGCGGGCAAGTTTAGTGCAAACTTCACCCCCAAAAGGGCCTGTGTCCATCCCAGAAGAATGCAGAGCCCCAGACATCACGGACATGCAGGTAAAAACAGCCCTCTCCAAAGCTAAGAACACAGCATCAATGGGACTGGATAGTGTCCCAGGCTGCGTCTTACATGAGCTCCAAAAGGAACTAAACCCACAACTAAATTCACTGTTCAGACTCAGCCTTACCACAGGCTATGTACCCAAAGAATGGCATACAGGAAAAGTTATCCCGCTCCACAAAGGTGGTGCCACAACAGAATCTGGGAACTATCGCCCTATAAGCCTGACCAGCCTGGTCTGCAAAGCTATGGAGCGAATTATCATGGAACTCATAAACAGTGACATTGGGAAGCTCCAGACACTGGACCCTACCTAATTCGGCTTTGTTAAAGGCAGATCCTGCCTCCTAAACCTAGTTGATTTCTTTGAAACGGTTACCAAGGCCATAGATGAAGGGAAGGTAGTCCACACAGCCTACCTGGACCGCACTAAGGCCTTCGACACCATTCCCCACTCTGGCATCATAGGAAAGCTTACCAGCTTGAACATTAATCCCTATGTCACGAGATGGGTGGCCAACTGGCTCACGGATAGAGCACACATGGTCAGAGTTGCCGGTGCCATGTCCGACTTTACAAGTGGCATCATACCGGTCTCTGTCCTGGGACCCCTCCTATTCAGTATATACTTCTCTGAGGTACAGGCAAGCACGGGAGGACTATGGCTGACCAAGTTCGCAGATGACTGCAAACTGGGGGCCATAACAGACTCTCTGGCTGACACAGACATCCTCCAGAAGGGTCTTACAGAGACCGATACCTGGTGTCAAAACCATGGCCTCAAGCTGAATGCTAAAAAAATGCATAGTCATCCCCTTTGGAAAAAACGAAGTGCCCACGAATTACCACATAGGTGGTAATCCACTAGGTATGGAAAATGTAATTAGGGACCTGGGGACCCAGGTAGATAGTAACCTCTCCTTTGATAATCACATTGCCAAAGTGGTTACATATTCCTTCTATGTAGCCCACCTAATCACAAAAGGGTTCATCTCTAGATCAAGAGAGGCCATTGTGTCCCTCTACTCATCACTCATTAGGCCCATAATAGAGTACAATGCGCCCCATTTGGTATGTACCTTAATTGGCACATGCAACAGCTGGTAAGACCACAGAAGTACCTCACCAAGAGGATTATGGGCCTCAAAGAGATGCCCTGTACAGCTCGACTAAAGAAACTCCAGCTCTACTTGGTTGCTTACTACCTGCTCAGAGGTGATCTATGCCTGATGTATAAGGCCATGTCCAACCCGGAATTAATGGACATGCTCCGCCTCAAGAAAAACAAATCTCTCAAAGCCACATACTCCAGTGAATTAAACCTCAGCAAAGCAATAAGCAGGACATGCTGGAGGGAGAGATTCCTGTCCCAGAGACTTCCCTCGCTCTGGAACAGAATCCCAGTTGATGTTAGGCAGAGCCACTCGCAGACTCTCTTCAAGAGGAATCTTGACGAGTGGATGGGAAATTGTAAATTTACCTCTGGGATCACTTCAGTGGCCCTGCTAGACAGAGGCCCAGGAAACTAATTTAAAAGGGAGGCGAAAGCAAACACATTCTGGCTAGGCTTATAAATGCCCTTGGGCAGATAGCCTAGTACCTACCTATGAACCTACACGCTTTAGGGACCTAAACCTTGTCACCACAATAAACAGAACATGCCGGAGGGATAGATTCCGGTCCCAGAGACTTCACATACTCCAGAATAAACTACCTATCTATATCAAACAAAGCTCCTCATTAGCACTCTTCAAGAAAAATCTTGATGATTGGATGGGAAATAGGAAATTCACCCTGGGGATCACTTCTGTGTCTCTGCTCGACAATGGCACAGGAAAATAAATTTCTTGGGTGGCAAAAGCCAGGGTACCTTTTTGGCTGGGCTTGTATAGGCTCCAGGGCCGATAGCCTAGTACCTACCTATGAACCTTTGAGCCTTGCCTAAAAAAGGTAATATGGGGACAGCAAGAGCCTTGGCCAGTATTCAGAAGCATAGGGGCGACAGATGCAAACCATCTGTATCATAGGTTCATAGGTTTATACTAGGCTATCTGCCCTAAGGCATTTATAAGCCTAGCCCAAAGTTTTGTGGCTTACGCCACCCCTTATGTTAAAAAATACTGTGCCCATTAGTTTGTTTTGCCTCTGTCCAGCAGTGACACAGAGATGATTCCCGGGATAAACCTACGATCTCCCATCCACCGGTCAAGATTTCTCTTGAACAGAGCCAGCGAGGTGCTCTGCCTCACATGGACCGGGATTTTATTCCACAGCATAGGGAATCTCTGGGTGACAAATCTATCCCTCCAGCATGTCCTATTTATATCCGTGCTAAGGTTTAAGTCGCTTGTTCTTGTGGATCTGGTAGATTTGGATTTTTTGAGGTGGAGCATGTCCATTAATTCCGGGTTGGACATGGCCTTGTATGTCAGGCACAGGTCACCTCTGAGCAGACGGTATGCGACTGAATAGAACTGGAGTTTCTTCAGTCTGGCAGCATATGACAGATTTTGGAGTCCCTTTATCCTTTTGGTGAGGAACTTTTGGGGTCTCTCCAATTGCTGCAGGTGTCGGGTGAGATACATCCCGAATGGGGCATTGTACTCGATCATTGGTCTGATAAGTGAAGAGTACAGGGGAACAATGACCTCACATGATCTGGATGTGAATCCCTTCATGATCAGGTGGGCAATGTAGATGGTCTTTCTAACCACTTTAGCAATGTGAGTGTCAAAAGAAAGGCCACTGTCAACCTGGGTCCCCAGGTCCCTGATAACCTCTTCTGTGCTTAGTGGATTGCCACCTATATGGTAGCTTGGGGTTACCTTGTTTTTCCCGAAGGGTATGACTATACATTTTTTGGCATTTAACTTCAGGCCATTTCTCTGGCACCAGCTATCAGTTTCCGTGAGACCCCTCTGAAGGATATCTGTGTCCGATGTACTTTCCACTATGGCGCCCAGTTTGCAGTCATCTGCAAACTTTGTCAGCCATAGTCCTTCTATGTTTGCCTGTACTTCTGAGAAGTAGATGCCGAACAACAGGGGGCCAATGACTGAGCCCTGTGGGACACCACTTGTGACCAGCTTGGAGTTTGACATGGCACCAGCAACTCTAACCCTGTGGGTTCTGTCCTTTAGCCAGTTTGCAACCCATCTTGTGACATATGGGTTTACATTTAAGCTGGTAAGTTTCTCTATAATACCCGAGTGGGGTATTGTGTCGAAAGCTTTTGCAAGGTCAAGGTAGGCTGTATGGACTGCCTTTCCCTCATCAATGGCCTTGGTGACTGTTTCGAAGAAGTCAACCAAGTTCAAAAGGCATGATCTGCCCTTGACAAAGCCAAACTGGGTCGGGTCCAATGTCTGCAAGTCCCCTATGTCTTTGTTTATGAGTTCCATTATGATCCTCTCCATAGCTTTGCAGACCAGGCTTGTTAAGCTTATGGGGTAATTACCAGGGTCCGTAGAGGCACCGCCTTTGTGGAGTGGGACCACAGTTGCTGTACGCCACTCATTGGGCACGTATCCTGTGGTAAGGCTAAGATTAAACAGCTGCCTTATGTGCGGGTTTAGTTCCTCATTGAGTTCGTGTAGCACACAGCCGGGGACACCATCTGGTCCCATTGATGCTGTGTTTTTAGCTTTAGAGTGAGCAGCTTTCACCTGCGCATTTGAGATGTCTGGAAGGCTACACTCCGCTGGGATAGTTATCTCTCCTTTTGGGGGGGAGAGGGGGGTGAAGTTTGTACTGAACCTGTCTGCCAGTATGTTGGCAATGTCTGTGGGTTCAGTGATTTTTGTATCATTCTGGACTAATTCTGAGGATATCTGGGAGTTTCCACCCAGGTTTCTAACATAGCTGAAGAAGGCCTTATGATTGTCTTTTGAATCTATGGCAATTTTTCTCTCAAAGTTGGCCTTGGATGATTTTATGAGTGCTTGTATTTTTTTACTAATAATGATCAAGGGTGTCTTCTCTTTTATGGATTTTGCTCTATCATGTAACAGCTTTCTCCTCTTATTGTAAAGTTTGTTTATGGCTGGGGTCCACCAGACTGGACGTTTGCCCTTGGTGGAAAGAGTCTTGGTTTTATTAGGGATTGCCTGATCCATGCAGTCCTGGAGGTGTTCGTAGAAGGCATTTGTAAGGGCTTCCGCAGCTTGGGTTGTGGTTTCCACTGGCTCGGGGGCCTTGAAGGATTCCACACCAGTCTTGAGTAGTGTGAAGTTTGCTTTAGAGAAGTTCTTCGCTGTGGTCTTTTTTGTTTGGGGTGGAGGCGGGATGTGGCTTTCCAGTGAGATTAGTTAATGATCTGATCTCACCAATGAGGGATATACTTCCGGTGTGGAGCATTTTGTCCCCATGTTTGTGATGATGAGATCTAGTATATTTTCTCCTCTTGTGGGAACGGTGACTAGTTGTTCCATGGCATTTGAATTTATGAACTCCAGGAACCTTTGGGCTACAAAGTTGGTGCTTGAGTAATGTTCCCATTCTATATTCGGGTAGTTGAAGTCACCCAATATAATGGTGTTTGGAGATGCATTTATACCCTCCAGTGTCTTCAGGAAGGCTGTGTGGGGTTCCTGAGTTTGAGAGGGTGGCCTGTAGCATGCTACAAATTGTAGAGCAGTTTTGCCTATGGTTAATTGCACCTGGATGGTTTCCGATGCTTCGTGCGTTGCCATCAACCTGGAGGTGTGGGTATCCTTGATGAATATGGATACACCCCCTCCTTTTGTGGTGTGGTCTGGGTTTTGGGGCCGGAACGCATGATATGAGGTAAAACCTGATAGTGCCGGGGTGCTCTCAGGAGCCTTGAACCAGGTTTCAGTCACAGCACAGACATCAATGTTCTCCATACTGAGAAGGGTCTTGAGTGCGTGCATTTTGAGATTTAGTCTTTTGGCATTAAGCAGCATTACCCTTAGTTTCTTCCCATTTTTGTTTTCTATGGTGGTAGGTTTAGAATTTGAGCCTTGCCTAAAAAAGGCACTATGGGGTGGCAAGAGCCTTGGCCAATATCCGGAATCCCAGGGGTGACAGGTGCAAGCCGTCCCTTGTGAAGCAGCGTGGCTTGTCAAGCATGTCATCCCAGGCAGACAGACACTGGATCCCCTTTGAATGACACCAGAAATTAAGCCAATTGTTAAAGCTGATCATCTTGTCTCTATGTTGTGGCATCATTCTTGGTGAAGGAAGGATACTGCTCAGGGTCAGGGTCATACCTGCCTGGGCTACATAATCAGAGAGCTCCTCTATGTCTCTTTTCATGTAGTCCAGGGAGGTACGTCTCAGGTCTTTCACACCAGCATGGACAATGACTGTGTCATATTTGTACTTGCTGTGGAGTGACCCGAGTGCTTGTGTTATGTGGGGATTCTAGCCCATAGGCAGCTTACTGTGACCCTCTCCTTGTTCAGCCTGGTGAGTGGGACGTCAGTGTGTCTGACTATGGAGTCACCTATGACAAGTATGTTTGGTGTTGTATTTGGCCTTAAGGGCTGTGACTGCTTTGCACACTGATTTTGTGGTTTATGTGTTGCCTGTGGTGTGTCATGAGGTGGCAGTTGCTTGGGTGTCTGCTTTGGAGGCCTCTGCTGTTTAGGTAAATTTTTGCTCAGAGTCTCCGAGTATGTCTTTGTGTGTTTATGTGTTTGATTCATTGTTGTGATAGCTTTATGTGAGGCTAGTTTTGTGGTGTGTGTAGTTGCCTTCTCCTCCTGTCTGGTCTTGCCAGTCCTGAGTTGAGAGAGCTCAGCCTCCAGTTTGGCTAAATAGCTGCATCTCTCGCAAGTATTTGTGTTATGTGGGAGGAGGAGAGGGTTGTCTGTGTACATGAGGCAATTGTAACATTGCCTCAATATTCCCAGATTCACCAACTGGACAGGAGAGGACGCCAGCATCTGGCCATGCTAGAGAAATTAAGAAGTTAGGGGTGTAACTGAATAAGAGAGGACTTAGTAAGGACGTGGGTACTCCTGGGGGGGGGTTCGCTAGTGAGGGACTTTGTATAATACAGAAGTGCTAAACCTGAAAAGAAGATGCTTTTAAGACAAGTGCTGAGCTTTTTTTTTTTTTTTGTCTATCATGTCATCACAAGCAGACAGACATGGCTTGTCTACCATGTCATCACAAGCAGACAGAGACTGGATCCCCTTTGCATGACACCAGAAGCTCAGCCAATTGTTGACGTTTATCATCTTTCTGTTATATTGCAGTATCATGTAGGTGAAGGTAAGATGCTACTCAAGGTTTGACCCTGTGTGTGCCAGCATGTGGTGCATCAACCCATATATGATATGGTCATGGCCTATGCATACAGTACACGCACAATACACCTAGTATGATAAGCCTGCTGAGGTTAGCAAATGTGAAAAAAACCTTTGTGCAGACTGTCAGCAAGTAATGTCTGTATTGCACCATGTAACTCCATATTGCTTGCTGAAGTGTAAAGAAGCACTTAGTTTGGATTAAGAACACCGCACTTGCCAACTGTGTGTGTCTGTGTGTCTGTGTGTCTATGTGTCTGTCTGTCTGTCTCTCCCTGGGGAGGAGCAACCTTTTTGGAGACTACTCACACACCTTAAAAGTGGTATACTCATCTTTGTCAAGTCTGATGATGTCACCATCCTACAAATATTCCTGTGGAAAGGTGAAATCCCAGTAATGTGTATAGTGCGTCGTGTAAATGTGTACTGCCATAGTATCATAATGCAGTTAGGTAGGGGTTTGAATCCTGTACTTGCCAACTGTGTGTGTGTGTGTGTGTGTGTGTGTGTGTGTGTGTGTGTGTGTGTGTGTGTGTCCCTGGGGAGGAGCAACCTTTTTGTAGACTACTCATACACCTTAAAAGTGGTATACTCATCTTTGTCAAGTCTGATGATGTCACCAACATACAAATATACCTGTGGAAAGGTGAAATCCCAATAATGTGTATAGCGCGTCGTGTAAATGCATACTGCTGTAGTATCATAATGTAGTTAGGAAAGAGTTTGAATCTCGCACTTGCTAACTGTATGTGTGTGTCTGTGCTCCAGGTGTGTGACACCGTTGGCCAATGTGGAGTGGGTTTTGATTTTTTTAGTGTATGACATATCACAATGACAACTGTATGTGCATTACACATGTAAGGTAGCTGTGGGGCAAATCCATATACATACGTGTGACCTCAATTATTTCATAGGTGGGTACTCTGCTTTCTCCATGAACGCATGTGTTATCTTCGCCAGAGTGTGCTAGCACTTTCCAGACCTTAGGTCACTTCTGTATGCTTGTGACAAGCTTAGCCACTGCAGTGATCCCTGGGCTACATCTTCCGTTTCACATCCACTCATCACAGTTTCTATTGAAGAGTGCGAGTAAGAGTTTATGCTTGAGGTATATTTAAAACCTGTTCCAAAGCAAGCAAAGTCTGGCAAAGATGACTAATCATTATAGGTGTGCAACAACCTCTGTGGATCTGCATGCAAACCCTTTATTGCATATGTGCTCCACAGAGGGATTTCCAAAACCCTTTGGTAATGTGATCATCAAAGGAGAGATGACTTAACACATGGCTCTATGTATACATTAGTACCTGTTCCACATTTTGGGGGCTACTACCTATGTGGTACTCTGAGGATACTTTGTTTTCTAAAAGTGGATAACTATGCTTTCTTAGGCTTATAGCTTTAAAGCATGAGTTTGACACCAGGTATCTGTCTGTATGATACCCTTTTGGAAGATGTATGTGTCATCTGGAGAATAAAGTATAGCCCACAGTATTCATTGTCATCAACCATGGGCAGACATATCCCTACTGTGTTTGCTTGTACCTAAGAAAGCTATATGCCAAACAGGAGTGGTCCCAGGACTGCGTGCAGGTGAATACCACTTGTTACTGGCATAGAATAGTACATGGAGGTTACAAATGTTACTGTGTGTCCTACATCTGTGCGTCAGTTGTCAAGCCATCATCTAACAATCGTTTATGGTCAGTCTGTTGAGGTTATGTATAATACCAGTATGTGGGATGGGTATGAATTGCTGGTGAGCTATAGCTTGGTTGTGTTGACCTACCCTCCCTCACCTATAGCCTTGTTGACTGGCTTGAAGTCTACTAAGTGTAGGAGTCTTGATCCGGCCTTTAGATAACCTAAGTGGGTATGGTGCAGTGTTTGCAGGTTCGTAATGTCTCTTGTTAATGAGTTGCATAATGCTGTGCTGCATAGCCTTCCAGATAACATTGGTCTGGCTTATAGGGTGAGAGCTTCCAGGACCTGTTGTAGTTCTACCGTTAATCAATTTATGTTAACATTTGCACTGGGTGTGACGAGGGTGGACAGGTTTAAAAATAAGTATATTAGAGGGTCAGGCCAGGTTTGAAGGTTAGTAGACCATGCCAGATAGGCAGGATTAAGTTGGTTTGTACATGTGCTGAGGAGGGATGCACAGTATATTGTGAAATAGATGCTAAGGATGAAGCCACCAGGTAACCGGAAAAGAGGAATGCCTAAGATAAGGTTTATGGCTTTGGTGAAAGAGGACATGCAGGTGGATGGTGTGATACCGTAAGATGTAGAGGTCAGGAAGAAATGATGTACTGTGGCGACCCCTAATGGGAGCATCCGAAAGGAGAAGAAAAAGAAGACGACGTAGCTCAGCCCTTGTGGACTGTGAACACCATTACCGTGTGTCATTCCACAAGTATGTAACCTGTATAGAGGCTGCATCTGGGCAGAGCGTTTAGGTGAGTGGTGACTTCATATGTCAGCTTGTGTATGACACAGCCAGGGACACTGTCCAGTACCATTGCCACTGTGGTGTGTACTTTGTTAAAGAGATGTTTTAACTAGAGTGTCTGTGAATCATCAGGTTTTACATTCTTCAGGTCTGGAAATATGGCCCTTGTGTAATGACAGGGTGGTGAAATCTGCATTCAAACTGTGTGACAAGGAATTGGTAATGTCAGTCAGATAAGTGTACTTTGTGACCATTTACGTTAACTGTGACCTGATCTGAGATTTCCCCTGTAGATTATGAACAACACTGAAGAAAGCTTTAGTGTTGTCTTTGGAATTCTTGCCATTTTGTATTTTGAAGCTTGCCTTGTATGTTTATTGAGGGATTGTATTTTCCCAATGATACTGACCAGAGACATTATCCCTTCTTGGTATGTAACTTTTTTGGTACAACTTCACACCTTCTATTATATATTTAGTTTATGGCAGGGGTCCATGAGACTAATGCACTTTTACTGCATAAGTGAGAATTTCTTGTGTTTGTGATAGCTCGGTCCATGCAACCCTGAAGGTGAAAAGTGTGCATTAGTAAAGGATTATGCAGCTGGGACAGTGTTAACCTTAGTAATGAAAACCAATGACAGATAGCAACAACAGCATCACCCACAGCACAGTGTCAACCCATGTCATACACACACGTGTACTCACGTTCCAAAATGTGTGTAGTACAATGCATACTGGCCACCAATAGAAAGTATGGAGTGTTAACACTGGCCAATACAGGGCATGTCACCCTGCCCATGTGTCCAATATGCATGTACATGCAGACAGTGCACCTCCACCATGTTTACAAATGTACACCTGCAGACCTGTGCTGCACACACCCCACACTTACTCTCCACTGTAGAACACATGCTGACACAATTACACACATCAGCCAAGTGGCACATGGGCAAACAAAACACAATTGGAATAAACACTGGTGTAAACAATACATCATTGCTAATTACAGCTTTAATGCATCATGCCTGCTCAGCTACACCTTCAAGGATATCATTGCACTTTACTGCTGACAACATGCTGCACCTTCAGCCATTGCTATACTTTATTAAAGTCACCCTGTGCATCAGCACCATGTTAGCCTGTTCCTGCATCAATGTTACAGATGACAGGAGGTGGCACAGGTTTCATCATATGCAGAGGGTGTGTTGTTGGTTTGCCAGAGGCCTACACTGAGCCATACAATTGACGTGTGTGTGTGTGTGTGTGTGTGTGTGTGTGTGTGTGTGTGTGTGTGTGTGTGGGGGCCATGAGTACTGTTATGGGCCAGTGTTGATGTAGTGTGTGCAGGTATGTGTTTGCCCTAGGTTTCTGGTTTGTGTGTGTGTCTGCATGCACACAGTTCCACCATGTGGCTGCCATATACGGGGATTTGTGAGGCAGCTACAGACTGTACCTGGCAGGCTTTACAGATCACCGTCTCTGGCCACAGATACGGAACCTGTAACTGGCAGGGGTGCTACAGACAGTATCAGGTACTAATCCAGACTGGGTTCTTTCCGAAGAGGTTGACATATGTCCACTGGATCCAGGTCCCTACTGGGACTGGCCAGAGCCACGTGCATGTGGTCGTCTAGGACGGTCTATGGACAGCCCCCCCAACATTGCTGGGGCTGGTACTGGCACTACGGTAGCGGCTGTGACTTGCTGGACATCCACGGTGACCTCCAGCTGCTGATGTTGCTGGCATACGTCCCCGTCAACGTCTCAACGGTCCCGCACTGTCCTGGCATATGGACGTGACATTGTGGAGGACATCCAATGTCTCACCCCAACGTCTATCAATGACCTCCGTGTAATAACATATGACACCTGCTAGGTCACGGCTACTGTCACTTACAGAGGTGTTATGAGCCCTCTGTGCCCTTAGTGCCTGTCTGGTGTACCGCTTCATTCGTGTCTGTGCCTCCATGACAGCCTGTAACATGTGTGTGGTAGAAAGAGGTGTGGCACGTCTGCCAGGGTCATGATTACCAGCAGTGCTCTGATGAGAACCCCTGGGCATCTGCCTATGTGGTACCGTTCCAGACATCTGACTATAGCTGCTGTGTCCTGATACATGTGCCATAGGTACCACACTGTCCTGGCCAGTGCCAACCATACACTGTCCCTCAGCTAACGGCAATGGTGATGATGGATGTACAGGCAGTATGACTGTGTGCATGGATGGGGTGGAGTCTTGTGTACGGTCAATTGGTGGCCCAACAACAGACCCTGACAAACCTGCCTGTGCCTCAACACACCTATCCTCATGAACACTGTATGTCTCGGTGACATCAGGTTCCCTGCTGTACTGAACCAGCTCCACCTCGGCACCTGTGAGAGGAAAACAGGAATCACACTTTAAGACCTAACCATGATGTCAGACCACATGCAGACATGCACACACACAAAAATACACTCCTCCCTAAAGCAGACACACACAACCAGCAACCTCAGAACATACACAATAGCAGGTGATGGTGAGGTACAGTATCACAAGCAAAACAGTCATATCACATGTCAGCATGCAGGACATGTGTTGCTCAACAGCATGCAGTGCAAGTGTAGACAGTCCTTGTTACTAACAGTATACATGGCTTTCATGCATGTGTTTTATTATTTGATGGGCCTCTTCCAGAACACAATGCATACATATCTTTAACCTATTCACAAACACATTGACCATCGCAGTCAGTTAACAGTACAGAGAATGTATTGCAACAAGTAGATGTAGGTGTGTATGAGGATGTATAATTATATATATATATATATATATATATATATATATATATATATATATATATATATACACACACACACACACATATATACACATATACACATCCGTTGGTGTACATATATATGTAGGCACATAAACATTTCACCTTTCATAGTGAGAATATCAATTATACAAAGGATGTCAGGTGTACAGTAATGTAATTAAATCACACAGTCTTGGGATAAATGCATTGAAGGTGCTCACAGCCCAGGTCGCTTTAGCAGGCCTCACTGGCTTAAGCATTGCAAACTGAACAAACCACCCACAGTGTTTAACCACCACATGTCATATACCAGCACTGTATGCCGTCTTGTTTGTCACACACTAAAACCTTACATACAAATATGCGCATACTAACCTTCACCAACATATAGATCTCCACCCTTCACAAACAGTTGCAATATGTCCCCTGCTCTATGCACATATACAGATGTGCATATATATGACACGTATATATTTCTCCGTATGTGTGTGGCATACACACACAAGGTCCACACTGTTGTAAGTCCATGGACCTCACAGCTGAACTGTTGGGCCTTGCTACAACACAAACAGGTGTCATATATGAACACACACTAACATTAGGGGGGGTATATATGGCTACAAATGCTAGATAAGCATAATAGACTGCTACTGCAGTTGCCAATGTTAAGCTACACTTTAATATGACTATCATGCATGTGTTCGGTCACACCCATGTTTATATAATGTCAGCACTAATCCCCCCAACAGCCATTGGCCACACTACTGTACAGAACACAGATAACATGGATCAGATCTTTGACATTTAATGCTGAGCTACACATTTCACAGGTATGTCCCACTGCCCACAGGTACACACTGTATTATCCATAGCAGTAGTTAAGCAGAACAACTGTGCATAAATAAGTACTGCTGCCACATATGAATGGTTCACATTTTGTAGACTATTCTTCAGTAACATCTACTACATGCCAGTAAATACATGTGTGTCACATACCATTCCTTTGTATGATTTGGTAATATTTCTTTTTCTTTTTCCTTTTCTCTGTCTCTCTCTCTTTCTCTGCCAGTCTCTGCAATAGAGTGATTGAGTTTGTTGGCAGAGATTGCAGCCTGTTTTTGTAGGTATTTGCACATGAACATGTGATGGCCTCTGCACCAATTAGTGGCCATCACTTGCTAATTGCATGCAGCCTGCTGTGTAGTAATTGCAATAATCACTATCATAGCAACCCAGTACTATAAATTGCTAACTTGAGTAGGCGTGACCCTTTCAGCTCTCCAAGATGGAGATCATCCTAGTTTGATGTGGACATCATTGTTTGACAGAAGATTGGTATAGTTCTTATATCAGAAGCCAGGGGTGTAGCCAGAGATTTACATTTTGTACTCAGACCTAATGTGGCTGCTTCCAGTACCCACTTGTCAGTGTAGAAATGTACTCATCCCTCAAAATGCTACCCCAAGATACATGGAAAGATATACTTTCTTTTCAACTTTTACAATTAACTGCCATACAAAGCTAGTTATTGAGATGTTTTCCTTTGGCACAAGAATGGTTTGTGAACTGCTATACTGTGAATATTCATTTACTCAGTTCTAAACAGTTTGTGCTTTTTTAGTGTTGACATTAGCAGAAGCTGCTCAGAAAAACTGGACACATCAGTACTCTGAATATGCTTACCTACATCCTTGATAGACCCTGCACACACAGGTATATTCTACATTTGGGTAGGGGTGCAGAAGTACAGCGAGCATAAGTATTATTGTGTGGATTTTATCTTGCTGGACTTACAGGGTTGCTGTGTACATGTTAGTTTATCAAGGCAAGTAATCTGTCTGTGTAACTCCCAACTGTGGACCTATCCACATGGTAGCCAGAAAATAGCCTGTTATTTTTTGTCTGTGCACCACACAGGTCTTTTCAGCAATAAAGCAATGGCATTGTTACAGTTGGTTGCTACCAGTACATGGTTACATCCATTTGTATTTCAGTGTTGTATTCCTACATAAAGGTATACTTCCGAAACTCCTTCCAAAGCTATGTGCACAGTGTGTAACAGCAGAAAGGCTGATATGCCTCTATGTTTCTGCCTCTGCCAGACCTCTCAAGCACTCAGGTACATATTTGAACAGACTCAGGGAAAAGTAAGGAAAAAGTCAGGGACACCTTTAAAATGTTAGTGCCATTAAGTTGAAACATTGAGAGAATCAGAGCATATGAATTAATACACCTTTTCTGAAGTAAAAGAAGTGTCTAACTCTTAATTATTGTCATTATTCATTAAGTGTAATTCACCACCTTTCTGGCCAAAGTAAGTAGTTTTAGGAGGGATTCAGAGGGACAGAGCTAAAATTTGTGTCAAAACCAGGGACATCCCTGAAAATTAGGGACAGTTGGGAGGTATGGCCTCTGCCCTAAACAGATATGCCAGTGTTTGTCCTGCTTGTGATACTGTGTGGGGTTGTAAAGTGATGGTGTAACATTATTTCCTGCTAGAATGGCTGCTTCTCTTATCACAGTCATGTAATGTAATCCCACAACAACTGTTGGTAAAGATCCACAGAACAAGTTGTGTGGTATGGCATTCCTATTTTTTTCCTTTACATTCATTTATTCTGATGCATGATATATTTATTTCAGCACCAACTTGTATATCTACCGTGGCTTAGTGGTACTTCATGTTGTGTAGTGTGTACAAGGTCCGGAGTTCGAGACTGACAGAGGTGTTTTATTTTGCTCCTGAGCAGAACAAGGGCCCTCACATACACAGTGACTAAGGCACTTTTAAGCAGTTGTAAGCGGGTTTGCGTGATGCTTGGCAATGCTTAGCTAAGCACAAACAAGCGCACACTCACACAAACCCGCTAACTACTGCTTAATAGTGCTTTGTCCCGCTAACCCCCGCGCTCATTTCTTTGAAAGAAAAGAAAAATGGGGAGATAGGAAAGTGGTGAAAAATGGGCACAAAGAGGGAAAGACAGTATGGAAAGTAGCTCGGGATGTGCAGGACGGTTGTAGGGAAGGTCCATAGCTGCCTATTTCTTTAACAGCAACAGCTGTACATATGGAATAAATTTGGAGGTAGATATGAAACCTTCAACCCCTGAGAGAGGGGTGAGGACAACAAAGTATGTTGTAATGCCAATTAAATTACATTTTATGTGTCCAGTGGACATGTGTGCAAAATGGGCAGCTATGTATGGTGCGTTTTTTTTTTTTTTTTTGGGAGCAGATTGCCCCTTTTTTTCAGGTGAGAGTGGAATGTGGGGTAGGGGAAGTAGGTATATTTGGGGAGGTAGGTTGGGGAGATAAACAGACAAGACAAACAAGACGCATACAGGGGCGGTATATGACATGTGGTGGGTAAACACCCTTGACGGGGAGGGATGTTTGGAAATCGCAAGCCCATGAGCCCACAGATGGAAACGGTGGGACTGAGGTCCCCACCCATGCGCAGTCACCACTGCACCTTCATAGCACAGAGGGTGGCTGTGCTCGGGGCTGTGTAGGAGGGGCAGGCTGACCCGGGAGTTGCGCCACTCGTGCCTCAAGCTGGCGTAGATGTTCTGCAACAGAACGTTCAGTCTCTCCTCGCACCACAGCCCGGACCGTTCAAAAGGTGATAGGTAGCCCTCCTCTGCTCACGCTTGCACGGTGGGGGGGCGAGCCCCATCCCCTGCAACACTTCCACCTGAAGGTGGCACAGGGCCAACGGAGAAGGTCCTAGGCTGGGCACCGGACCTGTTGGTGCCAAGTGCCATGGCCAGCTGAGGTGGGATAGGTGGGTCCGCTGGGACCGGCCTTCCCATATGAACTGTGTTTTGGAGGGTTTAATAAAGATATGGGTTAGTAACAGTCAACAACATTCCCAATTAGTTATAACAGCATGCAGAAGTATTCCCATTAACCCAACACAGCAGATTTTCAACAGTTGAAAAGCAAGCATAACACATGCATATATAGAACAATAGTGGACATTACAACAGCATGCAGGTTGAATTGATGGCAACAGGCCACCAATATTGTGGTATTTTAACAGGGCACATGCATAGAAATAAATGCAATTATTTATAAACCAATAGGACATATGTCTCAACAAATATTTTAAGATTAGACATACCGATTGAGGTGTGGAATTGCATTTTTTATGCACATACAGTAGGGTGGAAAAGGATAGCTCAATTAACTTATATATCCTTCTAGTTTTCACTACATTCCTATTAACTGCAGTTATATGTCCCTTACATGTATTATTACACTACCCAATGTCCTTATATTGTGCAATTGGATTTTGCTAGGTTATTATATACATGAGCTGTATCTTACATACAAACTGTCCAAGATGCAGATGTTAGTGCTACATATTTTGAGAGTTAATAAAACAGGAACAAACCACTCGCTGACAAACAGGATAAACGCCCAGTGCTCCAGAAAAACTTAAATAATATTAATGAAACCAAAAGGAGCAACTAGGCTGATGCAGAGTCACAAGTAGAAATGAAAGGCAAAATCCTCAGGTTAAAATCCAAATGAAAGGCAAAATCCTCAGGTTAAAATCCAACTTTAATTCCACTGCAGGTCAGATGAGCGCTTTCACTCATTCATTTGAGCTTCATCAGATCACGTAACAAAGACCTTCAAGTACATAGGCTACATTTATACAGTTAAAACATCTCCTATTGGCTGCTTCTTGTTACATATTCATGAGTTAATCTAAGCTTAAAAATATATGCACATATAAACATGCTGAGATGTATAAAATGACAAAGTAAATATAAAAAACATATAAAAACTCTCCATGAACACTCAAGATGCTCTAATAAATATGTATATATAGATATATATGTCAAAAGAAATCTATTTCAAGGGGTAAAAACATATATGTTCCATCATTTATTATAAAATCTACAAACATTCCTCCGTTTGTTTAACATAGGTTTAATGGAGGCTCTCTCATTGAGACCTAAACCCTATCTGCTCTCAATCTAACTATCCACATACTCTCCTTACTCTCAGTATGGTTCCTGATGTCACCTCCTCGTATACTGGGTTTAATATTCTCAAGAGCTCTAAATAGGAAATAATGTTCAGGACCTGCTTGGGCTCGTGCTTAGCTAAGGCATTGTGAGGTGAAGCCTTCCTAATGTGGTAAAGATGTTCTCTTATCCTGTCTTTAAAAGCGACGATTGGTTTTGCCAACATAAAATGCATCACATATTTGGCACACTGCCAAATAAACTATATGAGTAGTATCACAGGTAGCTACAAGCACGTATGCTAAAGTTAGTGTGCATGTCAGGATGTTCAAAAAATGGACTGGGGTCAAGAGAATT
This sequence comes from Protopterus annectens, assembly GCF_019279795.1. Classification (NCBI taxonomy): domain Eukaryota; kingdom Metazoa; phylum Chordata; order Ceratodontiformes; family Protopteridae; genus Protopterus; species Protopterus annectens. The sequence goes on along the minus strand of NC_056739.1, from coordinate 711,561,178 downwards.
ACAATAATTACAACGTCCACATGGTTTTGTGTGTTCAAGAGGCATTGACCATTCATCCCTTTTTGAATAGCATAGCATTCTCCTTAAATTTAATTTGTTCCTATATAAAAAAGAGGGTTTAGTCCCCACAAGTTTACCGATGGTGTCATCAGTACAGAGAATAGGCCAGTGTTTCGTAATAATATTCTTGATTGCTGGACAATCAGTACTATATGGTAAAGAAACCCTTACATGAGTTGATCTGTCATCTCTGCCATTGTCTATTGTAATGGATCCACCAGTAATAACTGGTCCAAAATAAGGGGCTGCTCTGTTCAGTCTAAGTTTATTGACATCTAAGAGGTTGGACTCAATCTCTTGTGAGCTATAGCCCCGTTCTTCTAGCCTTATCTTGAGGTCACTCACTTAATTTAGGAAGCCTTCTTCTGTGGCATTTAGCCTAGAGGTTCTCATCCCCTGGCCTCTAATGATATTCTTAAAAATATGCTGTGGGTGCATACTATCACGCTGTAATAGAGTATTAAAATAGCAAGGTTTCCTATAGACACCTGTATTAATCAAACCACATGCTAACTTTTCTATATACAAGTCAAGAAATTCTATCTTCTCTCTAGAGTGATTCATACTGAAGGTTAAATAGCCAGTGGGTCTCATTGGTGGGTCAATGGAGTCTTTGTGAATCTTAGGTAACCCATGTATTGTTGGTACAAGTGGATTCTTAACAAAGAGATAGTCAAACAATTCTTGATCCAAGATATCACCTTTCAACATATCTAATAACATATTGTTCACGTGACTAATAGTGGCTTGCACTATTTGTTCGTTAACTTGTAAATAGAAATCATCTTCCAAGAGTTTAATCATAGCATCATGATATTTGCTAGTGTCCATAACTACTATCCGACCACCTTTACCTAAGATTCACAAAGACTCCATTGACCCACCAATGAGACCCATAGTGTCTGGTCAGGGTTGGATCACTGAAAACCTTTCTGTCTATGTTGAGAAACATTTGCAACCTATATTAAATAAGAACAAAGTTGTACTGAAAGATTCCAAACAGTTTTTAACAGATTTGTATGACTGTTTAGGTGGCATTTGTGACGTTGATAACTTGATTTTTGTAACGTTTGACATCAAGTCCTTGTTTACTGTGTTACCAAATAACATAGGCCTGATTTATATCACTGAGTATCTACTCTTACATAGCGAATATACATCAGTTAAAGTAGACCTCATTGTACATTTCCTTGAACTCATTTTGAATAACAATCTTTTCACCTATGACAACAAGTTTTACCAACAGCGGTGCGTAGCCATGGGCACACCTTGTGCCAACAGCTATGCAAACATGTTTTTGGCATTTTGGGAATTTGAGAGTCTCTTTAATTTAGAAATGTTTAAACAACATGTAACTTTTTATAGATGTTTCGTGGATAATGTTTTTGTTTTATGGAGAGGCAGTGTTGATGATTTGTTTGTGTTCCATACTACATTGAACAACCTCACTGGCTATTTAACCTTCAGTATGAATCACTCTAGAGAGAAGATAGAATTTCTTGACTTGTATATAGAAAAGTTAGCATGTGGTTTGATTAATACAGGTGTCTATAGGAAACCTTGCTATTTTAATACTCTATTACAGCGTGATAGTATGCACCCACAGCATATTTTTAAGAATATCATTAGAGGCCAGGGCATGAGAACCTCTAGGCTAAATGCCACAGAAGAAGGCTTCCTAAATGAAATGAGTGACCTCAAGATAAGGCTAGAAGAACGGGGCTATAGCTCACAAGAGATTGAGTCCAACCTCTTAGATGTCAATAAACTTAGACTGAACAGAGCAGCCCCTTATTTTGGACCAGTTATTACTGGTGGATCCATTACAATAGACAATGGCAGAGATGATAGATCAACTCATGTAAGGGTTTCTTTAACATATAGTACTGATTGTCCAGCAATCAAGAATATTATTACGAAACACTGGCCTATTCTCTGTACTGATGACACCATCGGTAAACTTGTGGGGACTAAACCCTCTTTTTATATAGGAACAAATTAAATTTAAGGAGAATGCTATGCTATTCAAAAGGGATGAATGGTCAATGCCTCTTGAACACACAAAACCATGTGGACGCTGTAATTATTGTAATTCTCTTGACCCCAGTCCATTTTTGAACATCCTGACATGCACACTAACTTTAGCATACGTGCTGTAGCTACCTGTGATACTACTCATATAGTTTATTTGGCAGTGTGCCAAATATGTGATGCATTTTATGTTGGCAAAACCAATCGTCGTTTTAAAGACAGGATAAGAGAACATCTTTACCACATTAGGAAGGCTTCACGTCACAATGCCTTAGCTAAGCACGTAGCCCAAGCAGGTCCTGAACATTATTTCCTATTTAGAGCTCTTGAGAATATTAAACCCAGTATACGAGGAGGTGACATCAGGAACCATACTGAGAGTAAGGAGAGTATGTGGATATTTAGACTGAGAGCAGATAGGGGTTTAGGTCTCAATGAGAGAGCCTCCATTAAACCTATGTTAAACAAACGGAGGAATGTTTGTAGATTTTATAATAAATGATGGAACATATATGTTTTTACCCCTTGAAATAGATTTCTTTTGACATATATATCTATATATACATATTTATTAGAGCATCTTGAGTGTTCATGTGGAGTTTTTATATGTTTTTTATATTTACTTTGTCATTTTATACATCTCAGCATGTTTATATGTGCATATATTTTTAAGCTTAGATTAACTCATGAATATGTAACAAGAAGCAGCCAATAGGAGATGTTTTAACTGTATAAATGTAGCCTATGTACTTGAAGGTCTTTGTTACATGATCTGATGAAGCTCAAATGAATGAGTGAAAGCGCTTATCTGACCTGCAGTGGAATTAAAGTTGGATTTTAACCTGAGGATTTTGCCTTTCATTTGGATTTTAACCTGAGGATTTTGCCTTTCATTTCTACTTGTGACTCTGCATCAGCCTAGTTGCTCCTTTTGGTTTCATTAATATTTTGAGAGTTGCTCACACACACTACTACTAAGATGGTAAACTGACAGCTCTACTTTCATATAATTATCTAGATATGTTCAGGTGACAGTATCAGTTATATGTTAACAGCTCCCTACATTTCTGGCAGCACACTGACATTTCTGGGGAACAAAATACCAAGCTACTCATGTGCCAGATTAACCTGTACATGCTGGGCATGAACCAACAATTGAGGGCTGTAAATATGCATAAAAGCTAATGGCACTCTCTTCATCCATGTTATATGGGCCTACCCAAGTGTGGGTTAACACTGCTTAATACAACAGTACTATTTGTAAAATGCAACAATACAACAACATATCAAAGAAAATGACACGGACGCACTCCATGAATTATACTTTTATTAAAGGATTATTACACCTTATTTATTGGGTTAAAACACCTTTTGAAGGCTCTCTCATTTATTTTATATAACAGTACATGCAGAATAATTACTAACTGCCTGATGACGCAGCCTTTGCAACCTATCTTCATGGGCTTGCTGGTTCATAGCCCGGACACCTGCAGATGTGAAGTAAATGCAGTGATATTGAGACATACCTATCTGTAGTATAGACAAGCATAGCAATTCTTAACTGCTTAATACAATGGCTACTTACTCAGTACTGGGGCATTGGGCATCTCACAGGACTCCTGGATCCACTGGTCCAGTTGATCCTCCTTACGTCGCTTCAGGTCAGAGTAATGGTGCCTGACCTGCTCACCTGTCCGAGGAACGCCAGTGGCACTAGTGAGATCACGAGCTAGACTGTTCCAGGCCTCCTTTTTATATTGGGTGCCCTGGTACTGGCCCCGCAGGAGTCTTTCCAAATGATTGTGGACAAGGAGCCAAACCATTACTTTGGCCTCCTCAATGCCCCAGCATTGCGCTCGAAATCGATTGCCTTTTCCAACACCGGCCATGCTGACTGTAGAAGTGAGCTACAACCAGTTATGGCAAGTATTCCCGCCTGTAGATCTTAAATATGCCTCATTTCCCGCACTTATTTGTGATTGGCCAGTTTTGAAAAAACTCAGCTGTAGGCACACCTGCTTAGCTGATGTTAGCAATGTTTAATATTCCTTTGATAGATAAGTGTCTGTTGAAAGTGCATGGTTATGAAATGCTGTCATGGCTTAGTGGTTATGTACTGTGACTATAGTGCACAGTATCCTGAGTTCGAGCTCTGTCACTGCTTTTTATTTTCCTACTGGCCAGACCTGAATGGTTAAGGTACAGTAAAGGAGGTGTGGCTGTGTTTAGCCGACTTTGCTCAACTTTGCCCAACGTTGCTTGGCATTGAGCTAATTAGCGCGGTGCACAGCTACGTGCAAATACGTTACACTTATTAACGCGCTGCTCAGCTATGAGCAATTGGTTTTAAATATGCTAAATACTGCTAAAATGTGCTTAGTGCTTTATATTGCTTAAAATAAGTTACTCATGCCTCAGAATGCATAACCATTTCACCTTCATATATATATATATATATATATATATATATATATATATATATATATATAGATATATATATATATAATTCGTTCACTGCTACATATAACATTTGAATGCTTTTTACAAAACTTATACATGATAAATATCAGGAAATATATTTGTATACAGATTTCCAACACAAAATGGAATGTGCAGTAGTGAGACTCGAACCAGGAATGCCTCCTCTTTGTGCGAAGGCTCTAACCACTACGCTATCGCTATTTTGCTTAATTTGCATATTTTTTTCTTATTATCCTCTTCTGTGTCTAAGCTGCTAACTGTAGCTAAGCAATGAGCAATCCCGCGCAAACACACGCAAATACGGGCAGCTATATCGGAAAGAAAACAAAAAAATACATTTCTTTTAATTTTTAAATTTGTACGAGGTTTAACATATGGGGGAGTGTAGTGTTACAATGTACGCATGTGAGCGGACTCGCTCATGTAACTCGACGTTTCTTGGGTTTTGTCAGTGCAGGGGCGTGGATTGTTGGACTGCTCGGCAGTCCAACACACCCTCTACACTCGCCACGCCCCGTGTAAGCTTTAGAGTTGAGGCAGCGCTCCCTCATTAATATGCATGGCGCGCTGCAGTCATACTCTTAGACTGGCGTTTCCGTGTAAGACTAATCTAGTCTTACACGGAAGATTAGAAAATCCTGGGGAGTGTTTTTATATTAGAGTTAGAAAAGGTTTTAATAGTGTAATGTTATTTGAAGCTTAATTATATTGGCAAATCTGTGTGGTTCAAGAGAAGAGGAAAATAATTGGATGGAATACATTTTTGGGAGTGGTTACTTTATTTAAATGATTTATGCATGGTGGTTTTAACATTCTGATAGTCCAGTAAACGAAGGGGGCAAAAGGTTTTAATGTTTGATTAATAAAATAGAGTTTACCATGATCCTGGTTATTTTTTTTTTATTATTATTATTAGTAAGACACCAATGTTTGCCAGGCTGATGTTTCATAAAGTTATTTCTTGTCATTTTCATTTGAACCTGTCACATTTTTCAAGACTTTTTTTTGCTTTAATGAAATCCCTCAGGCAAAAAAAACGAACATTTTCTGAACACCCTCATCCCTTCTTAAAACAAACAAACAAAACTGTGTACATCTACAAAAAATGAAGTTTAACCCTCCAGATAGGAACAATTGCCCCAAATCAACAGCTGCACCTACAGACATTACCCAACCTAAAATTAGGATTATATATGGTAAAGCTTAGGTTAGAGCCCATTTTCCCACTTGCATTGATTGCTGTTTTATCTCTGTTTCCCTCCCATATGTGAAAACAGATTATATGCTTTCAGAAGAAATTAACTTTTAGCCCTAACAAAAAGTATAAATTATATCTTTAAATAAAACTAAATTGTGCACTATTTTATTAAGTGCATTAAAGTATCAAGGCTGCTAGGGAGGCTGCTATGTCTTATTCATCACTTCCCATAATTTCAGACTTTGTTTTTCACTGAACTGCTTGTACCTTTAAATTTTGCAGTTCCCTCAGGAAAGTGTGTTCAAAACTTTCAAGATTAATTGCTTGTAAAAGTCAGAAATGAGAGCAAAAACATCTAACAACTCTGTAGATGTGTAAATGAGTCATTGTACATTTCACTCGGAACAGAATGTACAACTGCCTTAACTGTAGACTTGATTGCCACTGGGAACATTTGCTAACTGAAAAAATAAAACAAGTTACTATCTTTGCAGATGCAAGAAACTTAGCATTTTCATGGCTTTTATCTTGTCTAATTTTCAAGCCTACTTGCTTACAAAAACAATTATTGCCTAAGCCAATTGCATTATTCTAGACACCCACCCTTGCAAAAATAAGAAAAATTATCTTAATTCTATGAACTGCCCCATCAGCTAACATATACAGAGTGGCTTACCAGCTATAAAATTATCCAGCATCCATCTGCCTGTCCAGTACTAAATAACATTCTACATAACTATATTCCCAGTAGGTCATTATGAGTCAATGACCAAAAACTCCTGTCTGTCCACAAACCCATCAAAGCTGGTGTCATTGTATTTGTTTCATGTTGCTAAGACCTGGAACTCCTTACCTGTATACATCAGGTCAGCACCCTCCTTCAAAACCATTCTGCAAGACTTCCTAGCCTAAAGCTATCTCTGTTTTTGCTCATCACCAGGATAAACTGTATCCCTAAATGTGAACACATACCTCCTCATACCTTATACCTCCTTACTCTCCCTTCTTCACTCACTTCCTTACTTCTAGCAATTTCTCTTCCCTACCTTTCTCTCTATAGATACAATAAACCTGCTTTTCTCTCACTTCATATTATAATTCCTGTTTGTATTATAATAACTAACCTTTAATTTCTCTATAAACTGTCCAAAATTTCATTTCTCTAAATATTAAATCATTGTTATATAACTTAACCAATGTTTTTATGTCTATTTGGTATAATTATTTAAACTGTAGTTGTTTTTTGTATTATTTTTAAATAGTGTAACTTATTGTTCTTAAAATGTTTTGTAATACTGCATAGTTTTTCTCCCCAGGCCTACACTGAAAATGGACTCCCACCCAGTCACACTTTCTTGGTAATCAAATGTCAATCAATCGATCAATAAATAAGTAAAAATATCACTGTACTTTTTGACACCATCTCTCACCCAGCAGCCGAAGATCACATGTTAACTTAAACTGTTTTGTCCAGCCTTTCTTCTCCTTATACTACGAAGCCTATATTTTTTGCAACAAAAAGGCACTTGTTTACTTTAACATCTTTAAAAGACTCCCCTCACATTGAAAATCCAATGACTGTACACTGTGCAAATCTGCTTTACCATAGAACATAAAGCTTATGGCATGACATGTTTTGTACAAATGCTAATAAGAATAAAAATTGTTTTACTTATTGTTACTTTTTCTTTTGTTTCTTTCTAAATATTAATGACATAAAATGGGGTATATGCTGTACAGTCCACCCACAAGTTTAACAAAGTCAAAAACTTCAGTCTTTCTCCTCCACTTTTCTTGCAAAGCCATACTCCTCAAATGTATGTGATGCTTTAACATCTACCATTTATCCACTAACTTCCATGTTGCTGGCCGTCTTCCTTGTTTTCTCAGGTTTAAGTCCAAGGTACTAGTCAACTCCTGTTTTTGTCTTTCAATCATTTTCCTTTGAAACATTGGAAAAGGTTTCACTGATAAAGTCTTTCTGCGAGCTTTATTGTCAGGAGAATGAGAAAAGTCTCTCTCTGTTTGCTGGCTCACTTTTTATTGGATAATTTGTTTCTTTCTTTCTTAGCCTGTTCTGCATCTAAAAATGTCTGAGCCTTCTGGAGAAAAAATTCTGAAGACAGCAACTTCAGTATCACACCTGCCTTTTGACATTCCCTGATTGCTAGGATAAATTTGCTTCTCTTTTGCCTGGTGTACAGTGAATAATCATTTTTCATAAATATTCTGCTGTTTCTAGTTTTTAATACTATTCCCTTGTGCTACAGTTTTGTCAAGATCAACAGTTGTTGCTGGTATGATGGCATCCTTACTAATATAAGTCTTGGCTGACACTTAATGTGCCTTTTCAGTTAAATTAGCAAGCTGTTATTAGGTACTCAAAAAATATATAGAGGAGAGATGGGGAAAATGCCATCTCTGTACAACGCCATCAGCTTAAGTTCAGTTCCCCTTGTTTGTGTTTTTGTCGTATTATGTTAAATATATTATGTTCATTTGACCTGTCCAACATTGAATCATGCCTTAATTTTTCAAAATTGAGAAGCATTACTCAAAAAAGCATGAAAAAACACTGAAATATTTTTTTGCAGAGACAAGCCCCCACTTCAAACCCCATGTGGGAGACTTTACCTGCATACCCCTTAACTTAAATATACCAGCTCCACAGTTAAAATACAGTGGGTAAAAGTGGAAAAAATGTACTGCGCCTCTAACTGTGTGCGCACAAGTCAGTATTGTTTTGACAATCCAGACTAAAGAAAAAGTCAAAGAAAAGCCATTCAGTAGAATGTAAAAGTACATTTACAGTTTCTGTTGTGATAAAATCCTACTTCTCTCTAAAGAATTCATATAACAATGTTTGGAGAACCAGGTAAGCATATTTTTCTGTCCTGGATCATGTGTTAGCATGAGATAATTAGACCCATCTAATGTATACATAAATCTTCGTGTCACTTTGCTTGCCTGTTGTGTGACACAGTTGTCTAGTGCAGATTTTTTGTGCTGTTGCTCAGCATTTTAATAGATTTGAGCTTGAATCTGTGTATCAAAGGTTGGGACAGAGAATCAGAGATGGTTTATAGTTTTGTTTTGTCATTGGTTTAAATACTTTTTAAAAGTAACTATTCTCTTACTAAAGTGTTTTCTTTATTTTGATTATAGCTAGTATTTATTCAGAGACATGGTCAGGTGCAGTTGTCAGTGGAACTCCTGGACACAGAAGATGAGAATTCTGATGACTTTGTGGATGCTGAGGTAAGAGAAGTGTAGAGTATTGGGTAATGATACATGATATCTGCCATCAGGTTCTGAAATGTAATGCATAATGAAATTGGCAAGCATGGTGTATACTAGTTGAGTCAGTTTGGACCACATAATGATCAATATGATTATCAGAATTTCATGCATGATAATTAATGAAGAGCGTCTCACTCTGCCAATAGCTTGTTGAAGATAGTGACTAGGTCATTTTGAACACCCAAGGTTTGACTTGGCATATGGTTATTTTCAGATCTTGGTGGGGATGGATGCTTAAAATCTCCATATTGGTCAGAAAAGAAGAAGCCTTGCATTCACAAGGAGATGGTTAAGTTATTTGCTACATGGGTTTTAAGCAGCAAGGTTTTGCCCCTTTACAAAGGTGGTCAGTCCAACCAAGTTGAAAACTGAACCATGTTTGCTAAGCTGTATACTATGATTGGAATTGTCTTCTCCTTTTCTTCATGTTGTTTACAAATGGAACAATGTCTATTTCCTTCTCTTGACTCCTGCTATACATTTCTTGTAAATCCATGCAAGTTCTAGCTTGTGCTTCTGCTAAGAATCAAAAACAAAAAAAGTCAATTCCTTTGGTGTAGAGGGATAAAGCCCTGAGTAAGGCCCGGTCAACCCAGGTCCCATTAGTGTCTTGGATGATTGATGGAGCAGCAGGGAGGTATGGGTGTGCTTGTCCTGGGTAGTTGGATGGTTGTTGATGACACTTCCTTAGGAGAGGAATGATCCAAAGTGTGGAGTTGCCGTCACACATGATCGATGCATGTGGGAGGCAGGGCATATAATGAAATACGCCCAAGATGGACATGCCTCCAAGACGCCCTTAAGATCCATGACTGGCCTCAGCAATACTGGAGTAAGTCGGGGGTGGGTATGGAGATGGGCTGATATCCACTATGTGGCCCAGGATGGTCTGATGATGATGATCGAAGGGGGACCAAAACAATCATAATAAAAAAAAAATAGTTTAAGCATCAGCCAGACAAAACAAACTGATCAAAGCATCAGTCAGACAAAATGGAAATTGTTTTTTTTTTTTTTTTTTTTTTTTTTAAAGCAAGCCCTTCTGCACTCCTCATACCATATTAATTCCACTCTTGGATAACTATGGAGAAATACAAAACATCCAAAATACTTTGCATCTCAGCTGATGCACAGATATACAAAATGCCCTTGCAGTGATTTCCTGAAGAGGAAAATAATTGGAGAGATGCATAACAGGGAAAAGAAATCAACAAGATTGTTTGTCCTGTGTGTACCTGTCCATTTGCAGGATAACCTTTGGTCATATGTTTAACAGATTCTTAGGATTATATGGAAAATTCAATACCATTAAACCTTTCACTTAATATTTCAAAAGTGGATATATTAGTTGGTAAGTTTATTGTGTCATAATTACATACACAGAGAATAAATAGGGCAGCAGATGTCTGCCTTTAAGCTACTCAGATTTAGCAGTTAGCCATTACAGATGCTGCCCTTCCATGCTTATATCAAATGTGTTTCATTTGTCCAAATTTCTTTTAAATTATTTTCTTTCCCAACATTCAACATCTGTAAAGGTTATGGCTTTCATATCCTTCTACGTATACTCATCTTTAGTGTTTATTCTGCTAGTAAAAAGGACTTACAACATAGAAAATTATATATGTATTTAAAATTCAGAGCCATGAATGAAATATTCCTGAGTTTGTTCTTTGAACTGCTCTGCACACTTGGCAGATGGTGGCGTCAAATGTTCATCCATTCAGTTCAAGAGGTGAATCTTATTTGACCTCTCTTTCTGTCTCATTAACCCATATGTTTGCAAGCAATGTTTAGAGAAAAATGACAGACTAGGGAAGCATCTCTCCATTTTAGATGTTAAATCTGTGTAGATTAAGTAATGGGAAACTTGTAAAGTGACTGAAAGAAAATCTATGCATAGATGTCAACCTCCAGCACTAGGGCTGGATCTTCAGCTCAGTACTTTTGTGGATATCAAGACTGACAGTGTTTCTGTTGCTCCACTTACTGCTCTTTAAAACCTCTAGTCATGCCACCATGTATGGAGTCCTTTCATGGTATCTTAATGAACTGGGCCAAGAGCCTGGTACCTTACCACCTGACCTGCTCTTAAAATTCCATTAGATTTTGCAGATTATGTAAGGACTATAACATGACTTTTATCAAAGGGAATTTATCTCCCAAAAAAGTGAAACTATCACATATGGTAAAAAATAAACTTGAATGATTTATTTGATTTTGATGCCTGGTATTTTCCTACTGGGCATATCCCTTTTTCAGAGGTGACCCAGGGAAAAGTGTTCAAGGTAAAACGGTAGTAAATCACAAGCAACATAAGATTTTAAAGAAAGATATAAATCAACACATTACAGTGTCAAATGCTTACATGTGGCCCACAACACAAAGCAGGTGAATGTAGGAATAGACTACAAGTTGTAAAATTGCAGTTGACAAAGCATATAACATTATAAATGGTCCAAAAGTAGATAACCACAAATTTGCTACAGCATACTACTGCATTGTTAATGGTCTTAATCATGACATTGGCTAGAAGTGCCAATGGTCTTTCCAAATTATGCTGTTGTTTTAAAAGAAAAAAAGTTTAACTTGAATTATATACATACCCATCAGTATACATTGAGGCAGATATGCTCCATAATTCTTACAATTTAACCACAGAAACTTTTCTAAGTAGTAAACTATCTTCAGAGACCAAATTATAGCACCTGTGGTACCTACTATTTAAACATTCCCCAAGCATCATTCTCAACTGTCCATCTGCAACCCCTTTTTCCCATTTTTGCAAACGGGGTTGGGATGTCACCTCAACAGTGACAGTCATCTAGACTGCAGTATGGCTGCACAGTGAGTAATGACTTAATTCTGATTCTTGCTATGTGAAAAGAGAAACTTAGCAGAGAAAGCCAGTGGACGTGGATTTCTGAGTAAATTTCAGTAACTAAGTAGTAAGTGCACTGCCTGGATGCCAGGAAAAAGAAACACAGAGGACCTGAATGAAAATCAGCTACAAAAAAGTGATGAAAAACACTGACTGGGAAAGGTACTGTAGCTGTTCAGCAAAAAGAAGTGCAAGCTTCATACATGACTTCCAGTAACCTTGAGGAAAGTATAAAGTAGTTGCATACAGACCTGACTAAAATAAATGAAACACTGATGGAGTATATCAACTCAAACAATAAAAAGGCTGGAAAAATGGAAGAAGCTTTAAACAGATATTCAGATGAGATAACACTGCGTATCTCAGAGGTCAAAATGAAGAAAAGGCTGGCTGAATGAGACTGCACAAGAAGAGATGTTTCAAAAAAATAGTAGAATTAGAGGACAGAGCATGTAGAAAAAAACCTCAGATTTTCTGCTGTACCTGAGAACCTGGAAGGAATAGCTATTAATTTCATGAAAGCACCAATTAGCAACTGGACTGGTGTTCCACAACAGGAATTGTTAATTGAAAGGGCACATCATGTGTACGCTCCAAACCTGGCAATGAGAAAACCTAGACCTTTAATAGTAAAAATGCAATCGTACCAGCAAAAGGCTTTGATTCTGACAAAACTGTGGCAGAAAGACAAAGTACTAAAAGTGGGAGACAGCAGAGTCTTTGTGGGGAATGACTACTCATTGTGTACCAGGCAGAAGAGGAATACATTTATCCCAGTATATAGGGAATGTCCAGAAGCAGGCATGAGATTCAAACTGCTGTACCCAGCTATCTTCAAAATACTTTCCCTGGAATGAACCAAAACATTTTTAATTAAGGTACGTCCTAAGCAAGAAAAACAAAATTTGTCCAACAAAAAGTGAGGTGTGAAACAGAAGGAGATTCTGCTTCTTGTTGTTCTGGTAATTAAAAAACACAGAGAGACTGTGCCAATGAAACATTTCCCAGTGTTTCAGTGGAAAATGCTTGAGAGAGGAAAAAAACACAGGAGTTGACTAGAAGTATTGAGAGTGCACTGGAGATGAAGCAGAGACAGGATTTGGGAGATGAGGAGGAATAGAACAAGAAAACATGAAATATTGGACTTTCTTGGACTTAAACTTGTAGGGGACTCTAAATCATATACCCTACTTCATGTCATTAATAAAATCAGTAGCTTGGAAACTGACAAATGTGAGATTGCAAAGCAATAATTGTATTTGTGAAACAGGACAGAATAGTGACAATCATCTAGAGCCAAGGTTCACACCACTGGATGGCTAACCCTGACATGGTTGTTCTTCCATAGCAAATGCTCACATGCACATTCACAATTATGGCAATTTAGTGTGTCCAGTCCATCTACTGCATGTCTTTGGAATGTGGGAGGAAACAGGAGCACCCAGATGAAACTCGCACAAACACAGGGATAACATACAAACTGTGTACAGAAGGTATCCCAGTGAGAATTGAACAAAGAAACCATATTTTCCAAAAGTTGCAAGGTCTGGGTATAGTTGGATTATACAAACTTTTTTTGTTAAATGTTTTTGAAGCACTTTCACTAATTTGCTCAATGTGCAGAATATGAACATTTAACTTCATTATTCCTTATTTTTGCATTAGTTCTAATTTGTATAAATTAATGTTGGAGTGTTAGTTTGATAAATCATGTGATTAATTAGCTTATATGAATGCAAATCTTTTTTTTATTTCAGTGTTCTGAAGAAGTCCTAACCAAAGAAGGATGAAAGCACTTAATTAGTTCTGTATAATTTCTTAAAATTCAGGTGTCAGTGATTCTTTCACACAGAGTTTCCTAAGTTCTTATTTTCAGTGACACCATATCAGAAATTGTTTTAATATAAAAAAATCTTTATTTAATTTTCGTTTGTGACATAGACAGACTTGACATTTATTTAAAGTTAACAAACCATATTAACAAATTCACAGTTGCAAACATTATGCTTCACATATATTGTTCTATACCAACGATTCCAAAATTGTGGTCCACAAACCCCTGGGGGGGGGTCCATATGATCATTTCTAGGGGTCCTTGGGTCATTGGAACCACCTGGATTTCGCATCCCCGCATCCACTTCTGCAGCATCCCGATGAGTGACCTTGCTGTAGTTAAGAAAAACTAATTTTCCACTACTGCTACGCAGCTCACCCTCAATTAAAAAAAAAAAAAAAAAAAAAAAAAAAGAAAGCAAACAGACTTCTGTTTTTGTGGCTGAGCAGTTTAATTTTCGCATTTGCGGTTAAGCAGCTGCTCGCCCTGAGTTAAACAAAGGAAGAAGAAGAACTAACAGCTTCCACGTTTGCGGCTGGGGCTGAGCAGCTGCTTTCTTGCCCATTGTTTTCTGCTTGGCAGTTGGAACTTGGAGGGAAATTTAAATGAACTGTTCTGTTCCCTCCAAGTTTTATTTGGGTAAGACTAGAGAGACAGACTGTAAGTTACAGTGGTGGATTTAGGGTGGTGACAAGGGCACGCACCTCTCCCAAGCATAGTAAACCCAGTACTACAGAGCTGATCCTGAAGATCTTATTCTAGCAATTCAGGAGTTAAGGGCAAAACACAGTGTTCAAAGACACTAAAGGTATTTTTTTCCTAAGCAAGGCTTGAATAAATCCTGTCAAAGCAGTACAACTGTCCAGACTTTTGCATAATGTCCAGATTTTTGCCTCATATTTTTGGTCTGTTTCTCATAAAATTGTGTTTTTCTGGCAAATCCCTGACAAATCATTCAGGACTAAAGTCAGAAAATAATGGCAGACATTTGAGCTTTAGACTTCATATCCTAAATTCAGAAAATTCCTACTAATGCAAAACTTTGTTCTGTCAACTTTCTAAGTTTGTTAGAGCAGTATTTAAAAGGTGTCCCTATTTTTGAGCTCTTGTCCCCCTATTATTTGTGGCCTTGGTCAGATTTCTTGCTCTAGACTAGTCTAAGAGGTTGAGAGGTATGGGGGGGGGGTGTATGTGTGGGCCATACCTTTCAACTATATAGATTTTCACAGAATGTCCAGATTTTTGTTTTATGTTTTTGGTCTGTTCTCATAAAAAATATTTTTTTTTACAAATCACTAGGATGATTAAAGGTACTAAAACTAAATAGTGACATGCATTTGAGTTTCAGACTTCATATCCTTCAGAAAATGCACTCTAACACACATCCTGTTATTCTGGCAACTTTCTAAGTTTATAAGAACAATATTTAAAATGTGTCCGTAATTTTGGACCTTTGCCCCCCCTCCCCCAATTATGACGGGCTTTGTCCAGATTTCTTGTTCTAAGAGGTTGAGAGGTGTGTGTATGTGTATAAGGGGTAGGTAGCGTACCCCTCAACTGTCCAGGTTTTTGCAGAATGTCCGTGTTTTTGCCCCATATTTTTGTCTCTTCCTCATAAAAAGGATTGAAGTTGATAAATAATGACAAGCATTTGAGTTTTTGATTTCTTATTCTTAGAAAAATGCATACTAACACACATCCTTTTATTCTAGCAGTTTTCTAAGTTCATGAGAGCAATATTTATAACCTGTCCCTGTTTATTTTGGGCTTTATCCAGATTTCTTGCACTAAAAAGTTTTGTGTGTGTGTGAAATGCCCTAGTTAGGGTAAGCAGGTGGTAAGTAATTGCTTAAGCTCTGACCCTGCATATTAATTAATATCAATTTAAAAACACAATCCAAAATATATGGGTTTGCCAAAATATTTCCTTTATAAAAGGGAGTCCTCCAGCTTGCAAAGGTTTGGAGCCACTGATGTGCTTCGTTTTTCACTGTTGCAGTCATCACACTTGGGTTATCTGCTTGCAGGTAGCTCTCAATCAGCCCAAATATCAGAGTCTTGAGATTTCTGTGTCGGATGCTGTCGCTTCTTCCAGGACGTCAAGGGTATAAAACTGGCAGCTGATGCCATTACATCAGTCTTTCTTGCTGAGAAGGAGCCCAAAGCAGAAGCAGTTCGCAAGTGCCGGTCGGCCGCTACCTGAAATTTTCATTTTTCGTGTTTCAAACCTGAAGTCTTCTAAAGCTAAGTACCCCGTTGGGGATTTTTTTTTCTTGCTCTAACCGATGTCAGAAAAAGTTAAAAATCATCTTGCCTGAGGAAAGCAAATACCTCACAGAGATTTTCATTCTTACTGCATCACCTGTTTAGGCCCAGACCACGATGTCCCTCGCTGTCTGTTTTGTGTCTTGTTTAACGCCCTAACCATTCGTCGGGCTATTTTTGTCTCTAAATTCTTTCGCTGTCGTTCTGCGAATTCTAAAATGGCTTCAGTAAGCCACCCGACTACCGATCTTCCAAAAAAGAGCAAAGATAAAGACAGAGACAGACCACATAGGTCAAAAACTGCCGACGATGCTTCCGTTAAGCTATTCGCTAGTCTGCCGGTACTCAGTGAGGTGCCTTTGCAGTCCCTGATACCCATTTCTACAAATTCGCAGGCCCCTGCTGAGACCCTTTCTGAGTCCGGTACACCACGAGATGGTTCTTCGACTATGGGACCTGCGGATGTCTCTACATTGGATGGGTCTGGAGCCGCTGTGCAGGCACCGGCTTCTGAGGGTGTATTCCGACCTACCGATATTCGCATTAAACTGACAACTTGTCTACTGAGTTTCTCAGGCCCAGAGTGTATGCACTATGTCTAGAAAACCGATGACCAAAGCGCGTGCTCCCATGCCTCAAAAACAAATGCTTAGAATGGCTGAAGACTTTATCACCCTAATTGGGGGAAGCCAGCCTTCCCCTGCTAAGAGACCAAAAATTGAGTTTCTTTCTGATTCTACAGACCAGGAGTCCGATGACTCTGACCCTTCTGATTACCAGGACATACCCTTATCTACCTTTGAGGATTCAGATGCAGAGGAATCCATTCCCTCTGTCTCCCCTCCCGAGGATTTTTCTTTTGGTGAAACCTTGCATACTTTGGGAGCATTTCCGCTGGGAATGCCAGGATTATCCTTGGTCCAAAAAGAGACTTGGAGAATTTTTAGAGTTGCCTCAGCACAGGCCCCTAGCTATACCCCCTGTCCTAGATGTTGTAGATGTCTTTATGGAATCCAGTCTTACTCCAGACACTTTACCACCGTCCTCTAGGAAACCTGACAGGGACTACAGAGTACCTGATTCTCACAAATTTCTTTTTATGAATCCTACTGCGAATCCAGAGACCATTTCCCAGGGGCCTAAAGGTATTAAGGCTACTACAGCCAAAAACCCTACTCCTTCAGACAGGGATTCCAGAGGTTTAGACAGATGGGGTAAGAAGGTATACACCTCTGCAACTTTTGTCATCAGCATTGAATTGCCAGTTTCATATGTTGAAGTACCAGCAACATATTATAGAACAAATTATTTATTTATTTTATTTTTATTTATTTGCAGTTGGTTAACCAGGATAGTCCATTGGGCCAAAAGAACCCGTTTTCAATGGAGTCCTGGGGAGAAAACCTCCAACATAAAGATTACACAAAAGATAGCAACAATTTACAGTTTAACTATTTCTCGTTCTAAGAGATAACAAAAATTACTGTGATTAAATAGACAAAGGTGTATTTTTTTTTTTTTTTTTTAAGAACAATGCACTAGTAAGTTTGTGTTTTCATAAGATAGAAAATAGTAGGATTAGGTGAAAATAGGAGGTTGGTTGAAGTAAGTTGGAAGTAGATAGTTGAGAATAAGATGTTGATTGTTAGATGTGAAAAATGGAGTTGGTATTTGAAGTATGTGAAGTGGAAGACAGTACGGGATGGAGAATTAGTTGAGGGGTGGGAGCAGGACCATTCCCATGTGGATGTTAGATGGGAGTAAAGTGATTTTTTAAAGGATGGAAGGCTAGTGATGGTTCGAATGGAGGGAGGGAGTTCCATAGGCGTACTAGGGAAAAGGATAGTAGGTTTTTGTCCTGGGGGCGAAGGGGTTTATATACTTCGATTAGGTTTTGATTGCTAGATCTTAGGAGTCGTCGTGGGTGGTGCATTTTAAAGGTAGAGGAGAGGGAGGGACAAACGGAAGGTTGGTAAATGCATTTGTGTACATAGGTGAGCTGAATGTAGGAGAGGTAGTTGGAAAGTTCTAGCCAGTTGAGTATGTGGAGAGGTACACAGTGATGGGTTAATGGTCTGTTGTTAGTGGCGAATTTGGCTATTTTGTAATAACAAGAGGACAGTTTTGTTTTGAGAGTAGATTGTAGGTGTGTAAGGAGAGGGGCACCATAAAGAAGGGAAAGTAAGACAAATGTAGTAGAGAGTGAGCTTAGTAGCTAAAGTGAGATATCGGTTGTGTCGGTAGAGCATACCGAGTTTTTGGTGGGGTTTTTTTTATGTTTAGTAGGAGATTGGAATTTAATTTAAGCTTGTCATCAATCTGGACTCCTAATAGTTTGGTTTCGGATACCAGCTCAAGAGGTGTATTATTTTGGCTGGTGATAGAGAATAGTTTTTTGTCAATGGTGCTAGTTTTGGAGGGGGTGAATATCATAAGTTTTGTTTTTGCTGCATTGAGTGCCAGATGATTGTCTTTCATCCATTGTTCAGTGGCGGAGAAAGCATTTTGAGTTCGTTGTAAGAGAGTTGGGATGGATGAGGCAGAACAGACAATTGTAGAATCATCTGCGTATTGAATAATGTTAGCATAAGGAATGGATCGGAAAAAATCATTGATGAATATATTAAAGAGCAGAGGACCCAGTATGGAACCTTGCGGGACACCAGTAGGGGTGTTGAGGAAACAGGAGATAGCTTTTTTCCATTTGACAGCTTGTTGCCTGTTGGAGAGATAGCTGGTGAACCAATTGAGAGATGAAGGTGATAGGTTTAGGCTAGATAATTTAGTAAGTAGTAGGTTATGGGAGATGGTATCGAAGGCCTTGGAGAGGTCAAGTAGGATGGTAGATACTGTAAGACCAGAATCTCTAGCTTTATTAACTATTTCTAGGAAAGAAAGAAGGGCGGTCATAGTGCTGTGATTGGGTCTGAAGCCGTGTGGGTGGGAGTTAATAAATTGTTGTCCAAGAGATAGGGAAGGAGTTGAAGATGGATACATTTCTTGAGGAGTTTTGAGATGGGAGAGAGAATGGCAATGGGCTGAAAGTTGGTGATGTTAGTATCAATGCCTCCTTTGTGAAGGGGAATGATGAAAGCCTTTTTCCAGAGTTGTGGAACAAGACCTTCTTGGATAGAGCGGTTGATTAGGATGCTTATTGGGAAGGCAATGGCTTTGGTAGCTATACTGAGAAAGTATGAGGGAATGTTGTTGGGAGCATTGGTGCTAGGTCTTAGTTTTTGCAAGAGTTTTTTTATGGTAGAAGTAGGGGATGTGTTTTATGGAGAATGGTGGTGGTTGAGAGGAAGGGAGATTAGAGACTGGAGATGGAGGGGGTGGTGGGGGAGGAGAAGTGGAGGTAGGAGGTGGAGTATTATTGGAGAAGGAAGAAGTTAGTTTGGAAATAGAGTTTATGAAGAAAGAGTTGAATTGGGTGGCAAGATCTATGTCTTGAACATTTGGGTCTGGACTTGGGTTAGCAGTTGTGCCAGGTTTAAGTAGGTTAGAGACCCCTTTCCAGAACTTTTGTGGATTGGTTTTATGGTTGCTTTGGAGTAGGGAGAAGTAGTTTTGGCGGTCTGCTTTGATAAGTTTTTTTTCTGAGTTACGAAGAGTTTTGTACTCATTAAGGGTAGAGGGGGTTTTATTCCTTTGGTAACGTGCCCAGGCTTTGTCTCTAAGTCGCATGACAGTTAGTGTGTTTTTTGTTAACCAAGGGGTGGTTTTGTTTTTAATTCTTTTGATTTTTGTGGGGGTGTGACTATCTAGAAGGTTTAGGAAAATTGTGTTGAAGTGTTGAATAGCATTTTCCAGGGGAAGAGTTTTTAGAGGGTGCCAATTGAGTGATTTTAGTGAGTCAGAGAAGGCTTTTGGGTTGAAGTTTTTTAGGCATCGGGTACTGATATAATTATGAGTTATTTGTAAGGGAGAAGGAAAACGCCGAGCAAAGGTGGGAAGGTGGTCGCTGAGGGAGTCGGGAAGAGTACCACTGTCAGGGTAGTAGTGGGGGTGAGAGACTAGGATCCAGTCTAGGATGCTGCCATTGGTAAAGTCTTTAGTGGGTCAGGTAATGGAGTTGATGAGTTGAGAGTAATTATATAGGTTGATGTTTTGGGAATGTACAGGGGACTGAATGGAGGCCCAATTAATGTTTGTGTCTCCCAAGATTATAGTTTAATTGCTGATATTAGTAGAAAGCCAGGAGAGGATATCTTCGAGTACTGAGATGTCTCCAGGAGGAATGTAAAGGGAGGCTATGCATATTTTTTGTGTTTATTTAACTGAAATAGAGCTAGTATTAATTCAGTGCTAGCAAATTGGGGGATGGGTTTATTGTAGGGAGTTATGCAAAGAGAGGATGAGTAGAGTATGACTACACCACCACCCTTTTTGTGAGTTCTGTCTTTTCTGATGATGGAGTAATTAGGTGGTACTATTTCTGCATCTTTTATGTGGGGTTTTAACCAGGTTTCAGATATGGCTAAGATGTCGGGCTTATTGTAGAGTAGCCAGGCCTGTAGGTTGGGGATTTTGTTAGTTATGCTTTGGGCGTTAAAAGCTTCTAGTAGGATGGAATGAGATGTAAAGGTAGGGGTGGTTGGGCCAGGGTTGGGATGTATATCTCCGGATAAAAGTATGTATGATACAAGTTGGATTATGTAATGAAGGTGTTTGGATTGATTTGTTTGTGTTGTTGTGAGTTATGAGATTTCTGAGGGATATAGGAAGTAGAGTGGGAAATGAGGTTATATGGGGAGTAATGAGTTTGTAGTGAAAGCAAAGGTTGTTGTTGATGGGATATAGGGAAGGCTGTATTGAGATAAGTGAGTGTGATTGAGATGTGAGGAGTGAGGTTGTTGTGTGACAGGGTGGTATGTGAGTTAAGGGGTTGGGCTGGGTTAGGAAATTAAACAAAAAAATGGTGTTACTTCCAGATTGTGCAGAAAATAAAGATTTACAACAGTTAATGCATTCTGCAAACCAAGTTAGTAAGCATACTTTGCAGTTTGGCTTTGATGCCCTAGAAGCATCTTGCAGGGCTGCAGTCACTGGATTTGTACTGAGAAGGCATGCTTGGCTGAAGGAACAAACCTTGCTAGACCATGTCAAATCAAAATTACTAGACGCTCCTTTAAATCAGGACTGTTTGTTTGGCACCAAAGCAGAAGAGGTTCTTAAAAAGATGGAAGAAAAAGCTAAATCTATGCAAACTGTTAAATAATTCTTACAAGTGCAGCCACCTAGATTCAGTAGGCATTGGCCTACAAAAAACTAGTCCTTTCCAGCTCCTTCCAGGCCTTCACAATCCAAACCCAGGGGAACCAGACCACCAAGACTACAGTCTCAGGGTATGCAGAGATCTAAACAATGGAGTGCTCCCACCTGAAAAACAGGGAGTGGCAAGCCACCCCCTTATGGTAAAAGTTCACAGTGACTTGTCAATTATCTTCCCAGCCCTGCCCATTTACTTGCGCCCCTTGGAGGAAAACTTGCCCTTCATGCCAAAAATTAGATGTCCATTACTCAGGACTGATGGGTTCTAAGCATTGTATCCCAGGGGTACAGATTCTACTTCCATTCCCTACCAACCCCAAGCGGGTTTCCAGACCTTCCTCCAAACCAGTGGGCAGAGGCTCAAAAGCAAGTACATTCCCTGCTCAATATCAGGGCCATTCAACCTATTCCAGTAGAACAAAGGGGACAGGGTTTCTACACCAGACTGTTCCTGGTGCCCAGAAAAGAGGGCTCTTGACGTCCAATCCTGGATCTATCAATTCTCAACACCTTTCTGGTGGTCCCAAAATTCAAAATGCTAACCCTGCAACAGCTTCTCCCTATGCTAACCAAGGATGCCTGGCTAGTCACCCTAAACTTAAAAGAAGCCTGTCTGCACATCCCTATAAGGGAGTCTTGCAGGAGATATCTCCACTTCATGGCAGGCTCTATAGACTATCAGTTCTCTGCACTTCCCTTTGGCTTATCTACTGCACCCAGAGTATTTACAAAGTGCCTGACTCCAACCATTGCATACTGCAGGCAGGGAAATATCCAGATTTTCCCATACTTGGACGATTGCCTGATTCAGGCGGACAGTCAGGAATTACTACTTCAACACCTGGCATTTGTAAAAAGACTCCTATCTTCATTGGGGTACACTATCAATGAAAAGAAATCACAACTGGTGCCTAGTCAAAAAAATTGTATTCCTGGGAGCAAGCTTGAACACAACTTCCCAGATGGCCTTTCTCACTCCAGAAAAACAGATCTATTTGAACAACTATGCAAAATTGCATATGAGGAAACTTCAATGTTGCTTAAAAAGTCTTTGGTGCAAACATTCTCAGGACCTGGAAACCGCCATTCCGATCATTCCTTGTCTAAGGGCAGAGTTCCTTTAGTGGGCAGAAGCAAGCAGCCACAACAAGGGACTGCCTTTCACTCAACCCCTCCTCGCCCAAACCCTGACTACAGACGCATCATACTATGCATGGGGGGCTCACATGGCAGACAAATGCATTCAGGGAAAGTGGACCCCAGGACAAATTCTCCTGCACATCAATCAAAAAAAGATGTTACCTGTACAGTATGCTCTGACAGCCTTCAAATACCTAATCCTTCCAGGACAGCTACTGATAAAAACTGACAACACCACAGTTATGCTGTACATAAACAGGGGGGAATCCATTCTTACCCACTCTGCAGGTTAGCCATGGCCCTGTGGAACACAGCCTTGAGCAACCAAGTGCATCTGCAAACTCAGTTCCTGCCAGGCAACCAGAATTCACTGGCAGGCAACTTAAGCAGAAATCTCTTGGACCCACACAAGTGGAAATTGGAGCCCAACACCTTCAACCTTCTAATCCAGAGGTGGGGGACACTGGAGGTGGACCTCTTTGCCTCCCCCGAGAACCACCAGTTAAGCAAAGTTTGTACCAGGAACCCTCAGAGCAGGGCCTGGAAGGTTGATGCTTTATCCTTCAAATGGGAAAAACTCTCAATTTATGCCTTTCCCCCTCTGCCCCTCCTCTCAAAGGTACTACTCAAGATCAGACAGGACAGACCAAGGGCAATTCGTATTGCCCCAGATTGGCCATGCCAGCACTGGTACCCACTCTTACAACAGTGCCACCCTGGAACCTTCATCAGACTCCTTCCCTGCTGTCTCAGCAGGAGGGACGTATTTTGCATCCACAGCTGCAAACCCTAAACCTTGCAGCCTGGCTTATCCCCTGAATACTCCACCAGCAACCCTCAGCAAGCAGATGCTGGACGTCATTGTTGAGGCCAGAAGGCCTAGTACTAGAAAATCCTGTGCTGAAAAGTGGAAAAGATGTTGCTCTTGAAGTCAGTCTCAAGGAAAGGACACAGCTGTGCCATCCTTACCTCAAATCCTTGATTACCTAGCAGAGCTACTCCACAGAGGCCTGTCCTTCTCCTCCATTAAGATTCATGCCTGTGCCATCTCAGCTCATTATAATACTGAGCCACCTCTGTTCTCTCACCCTCTCATCAAACAGTTTCTTAGAAGGGCTAACAACTTAAGGCCCCCTAGGAGAGCATCCATCCCGGCTTGGGATCTTAACTTTGTACTGGAAAATCTCACACTTCTCCCTTTTGAACCTGCAGCTTCAGCAGAGTTAAAATTCCTCTCTTGGAAAAAAGCCTTGCTTTTAGCCATAACCTCAGCTAGAAGAGTGTCTGAGTTACAGGCACTAATGGCAGTGGAGCCCTTCATTATTTTCCATGCTGACAGGGTTTCCCTCAGGACTAACCCATCCTTTATGCCTAAGGTGGTCTCCGGTGTGGCTCTAAACCAAGCCATCCATTTGCCAACCTTCTTCCCTAATCCTCAAAATAAAGGGGAGAGGATCCTGCACTCCTTGGATGTGAACAGACAGCTCAGGTTCTAACTTGACAGGATTAAACCTTTCAGAAAATCTGACCAACTGCTAGTCAGCTTTGCTATAGGGGCAGAGGGCAAGGCCATTTCAAAATAAACCATTTCCAAATGAATAACACACTGCATCCATTTCTGCTACAAGCACCATGGAAAACCTACCCCACAGGGGATCAGAACACATTCTACTAGGGCTACTTCCACCTCTACAGCATTTCTCAGGGGAGTCTATACCAGGGACATTCTGGACACTGCAACCTGGAGTTCTGTACACCTTCACCAAGCTCTACCACTTAACTATTTTTTCTAAATCCAGAGCTGGATTTGCTACAGCAGTCTTACAAGGCCTTCTAGCCAGCCCTAACTTCTCTTGAATGCCTCCACCCTTCCTCAGCTTTGGGAATCAACCCAGGTGTGATGACTGCAACAGTGAAACACAAAGAACATAGTACAGTTGTGTACACTTAACATAAATGTAGATGTTTGAGTGTATTCACTGTTGCAGTCCTGGTTTCCCTCCCTTCAGCCCCCTGTTTTTCTCTGTCCTTTCTACCTATCCTCTATATGGCCATTTTTTATGGCAGGGGTATTTACTTTTTACTGGTGGTGTTCCACACCATATACTAGCTTCGTATTTGGGGGGCTCCTGACATCTGGGACAAGAAAAACTGATGTAATGGTGCCGGCTGCCCGTTTTATACCCTTGACGTCATGGAAGAAGCGACAGCATCCGATGCAGAAATCCCAAGACTCTGGTATTCAGGCCGACTGAGGGCTACCTGCAGGCAGATAACCCAAGTGTGATGACTGCAACAGTGAATACACTCGACCATCTACATTTATGGTAAGTGTACACAACTGTACTTTTCTATACAATGTAGTCAATCCAACATTACATAAGTTGTTAAATTCCTGCCATCTCTTAAACTTCATTCCTCCTCCAAAACATTTTTCTGAATGTATTGCTCCCACAGTTTCCATTTTTTCTGTGAAATTTACTCCTACCCTTTTCTAAAGATCCAATTCTCCTGTTCCTTTATCTCTGTTACAATATTCACTACTTCAAGTTTGGTTGGTTTAGACTTTGATTTCCATTTTCTAGTAATTACTTTTTTGGCAGCCACCAGAACTAAACTTAGCAAGGCCTTTCTGTTTCTAGGCAATTCAGATTCTGTATCCCAGGTAAAAAAAGAAAACAAATAATTTCCTGGGTTACACTCACTTGCTCACCCAGTATTCCTGACAGAATACTCTTGGGAAATTGTTGAAGTCAGCCACCTCATCAACCTCTGAAAACGTGCTCCCAGGTACCTCTTTCTTCTCCATTACACCTCCAACATTTGCCATCTACCTGAGGAAAAAATTCTTTGAGTCTGCTTGGGGTGCAAACTTCTAGGCAAAAATCTAGAATTTGTTGCATGTTTGGGAGCCACACTTAGGTCCTCTCATTGTTTTTGTGAACTGCTTGTCTAATCTCACTTCCCAATCTTTTCTGACCTCCTCTGATTGATTCCTATAGTTATTGTGCAATGTTTTGTTTGCTATACTAATTATTCCTTTAACAGCAGCTTCTGTTCTACATTCAACTAAAAAGTCAACCAGTGCAAGTCTTTCATATAGGATTTCCCTATCACTTTCTTTCTGCCTATTCTCTGATATCAGTCCCTGATAGGGAAGGCAATCTCTAGCTTGTAGTATAAATAATTTATTGGACTCTTCCCATTCTATTACCTTTCCCTGTCTAATTATTTGTTCCCAGTACATTACCCCTAATTGCAGTCATCCCTTATTGGCAGAATCGCCTTTCTCCATTCCCATGTTGGCTTAGTTCTTAGCATGCTTTCTGCTACTGTATGGATATAATGTTCTGTATGACTGTTGCTCTTCTCCTTAAGGATCTCCAACCAAAATCCCACTTCCGTATTTCTTGAATTTTCCTGCTTCATCATCGTCATCTCTTTCGACTTTGAATTGTAGCTTTCTGATTGTGTTATGTATAAAAGCCTTAACTGTGTAGCTCTAAAATATCCCTTCAAATCAGGTAATCCTAAGCCAGTGTGTTCTGTTGGAAGGATCATTTTATCCTACTTGACTCTTGCCTTCTTCCCCTTCCAGATAAAATCCTTAAATTCTTTATTGGTTACTAACGACAACTCCTCTAGCTGATAAAAATATACCTGACCTGTGTATAAAACTAAAGGGACTAGAAGCATTTTTACTGCATGTCTCCTTATATCCATATACATAGGCAAGAATGTCCAGTTTCTCAGTTTTTGTATGATCTTTCGTTTAGTCTCTTTCTTCATATCCCTTAGCTGCCATAGCAGCGTACTTTTTAACCCATACTCCCAAATACTTCATTAAATCATGCCTCTATAAATATGTGTATTGCTGAACCAATTCATGCCTGGGTACAAAGTTGACAGCTATAGCCTTTGTTTTATCTTTATTAATTTTATATCCCCAAAAATACAGAACTGTCTCAGAATGTTCCACAGCACTGATATGTCATTTTCTGGCTCCATCAGGTGCAAAATATCATTATCTGCAAGTAAAGCCAACTCTTCTGGAATACCATACCAATTATATCCTTGAATTTCTGAGTCCCTTATTTTCTTTGCCAGTGAGTCTAAATATAATACAAATAGCAAAGTGGAAAGAGGACACATCTGCCTAGTTCCTGTCTTCAGACTCGCTTGTCCTCCTGATTAACTTTATTATTTATCAGGAAATGCAAACTCTTCCATTACTCCACTCATAAAGTCCATGATTTTTCTGTATCAAGACCCACCAACAAGAGTGGCTTTTTCTTGCATTCTGATTCCATCTGTTTCATCACTGTTCAGTTACTGTTGTCAAATATTTGGCTCCCTCCACAAAACCACATTGATACATATCAATCAATTTTGGCAACGCCTTTGCCATTGTTGTAGCCATTATAGACATAAACACTTTTAATCATAGTTAAAAATTGAAATGGGCTATATGAAGCTGTATTTGATGGGTCTTTACCGACTTTAGGTATTACAGCCGGCGCATCTCTTTTCCGGTTTGTTGGTGCTTCCCTCCTTTTAAACTACGGTTAAACAAAACCTTCCAGATCTTTATCACTTTCTTCCCTCCTAGCTTTCCCTGAAATACAATCCATTCCTGGAGACTTTCCTGTGGCTTGGTTAAACATCACAATTTTTATCTCATTGCTTCATATCTTTACTGTTAATTGTTGAGCCTTGTCTACCTCTGCCCTTGACATATTTAAGTCCTCCATAAATATTTCCTTTTGTTGTTGATTCCCCCACTTCATTGCTTTATATAGATTTTCATAAAATTTCTGAAATAGCTCTAACGCCTGTACAGGATCTCTGTTTATTTTTCTTGCTATGGCATCTCTAAGTTTGGCAACAACCCTTTCTGCTTTCTGTTGCTTAAGTCATTGTAGCAAAAGTGTTTATGCTCTGAAGTTCTTTTAAAAAAAACAGTTGCTTAATAACAGTCTTTCTGAACTCATGCATATTAGCCAGGTACTCCCTTATTTTCTGTTTAGTTTTCTGCAATTACACTTCTTTTTGTTTTTTGAAATTCCCCTTATTCTGCAGTACCTCAGTCTTTGTCAGCCCTGAAAATAATTCTTCTTATGTCTTAGTCATAGCTTTTTTTTTTCTTCCTTTTATTTCTACCCTATTTTTAAACTTCCTTTCATTTTATCCCACTCAATATCTATAAGTTCTGGAGTACTTTCTATTTTCCCCTAATAAATCCCACTACCCAGTCCTTAAATTCCTTTCTTTTTAATGGGTAGGTGGGTAAGTGCCGGTGTCTCACCCTTGCTTCATTACCCTGCATTTTTTCTATGTAATTATTGGTGCATGATGTGAAATAGTTATTGGACATGTGTCAAACTTCTAATTTCTGCTTAGTCTAGCCCAGTTATTGTACCCTGAAGAATAATATGTAAACTTTCTGAGTTTCTACTACTGAATTCCTGTTTTCCTTACCATATGTTTTAGTAAATGTCTTCATACAAAATGTCTTTTACCTTACAAACACAAGGTGCAAGGTTTGATTCTCACATGGGGGAATTGGCTAGGTTTAAAATGGCCCAAAAGGGCAGTTAGCTAGTAATAACCTATGAACTATAAAATCTACCCTCTTTTGTTATATTTTCCCTTCTAACCCCCAATACATCCTTATTATTGCAACCTATAAATAATCTCTGCTGAAAGCTGATTATTTTTCCAAGTTTTTTTAAGTTGCTAAATAGTTTTAGGTGGAATATAAATACATGCTAGCATAATCCTTATCCCTTGTCCAGTAGCCCCTTAGTACCACAAATCTGTGACTATTATCTTTTTTCCTTCTTCTGTCAATTAATGTAAGCACTCCTCTTTTCCTTTGTCCTTGAATATCCATCCTGAAATCCTTTATAAAATTAACATGTGCATTTCTTTCCAGTTGTCTAATACCAAGTTTTAAGTGGAAACAAGTAAATAAGAGAACAATGAATATAATGAAAATTTTCCTTTAGCAGTAAATGTTTCAACTTGTCCTTAGAAGCCTGCTGATGAGGACTGCACATTTTATATTTCAATGTAGAGAAGCTGATTATAGGCCAAAAAAAAGCTAAGCACTAATATTTGCAGTCTGCATTTCTTAATATAATTAAACATCCTTTCCTTTTTGTCTGTACCTGTGAGACCATTCACATTCCAAGATAATATTAAAAGTGTTGTTATGATAAGAAGTCATTATTTCTACCTCTTTTATATGTGACAGTTTTTTTTTAAATGTCTATTTGCAACTTTTTTGATACGTGCACCCATTAATGTATGGCAGGTTGATCCTGACATTTTTGTTTTAATGAAAAGCCTCAAACAAAAAAAACAAACGCACCCTCAGAACACCCCAGAACCTGTTAACTTAAGGATGTCTAACCCTCTTAATAGGAGCAATTGTCCCAAATAGCTGCAAACACAGTCCTGAATTAACCTAAAGTTGAGCTTATCCATGCTAAGATGCATGTTATTGCATGTGCTTCTATTTACACTAATTGGTGTCTGTTCTTTGTTTATCTTTATTCCCCTCCCATATGTGAAACGCAACTTGCATGCTTTCAGAAAACATTAACTTTTAGTCTGGAAGAGACAGTGCTTTGATTTTTTTGGCCTATAATCAGCTTTTCTATAGAAACATAACAGAAAAAAAGTGTAGTCCTCAGCTGCAGGTTTCTAAAGACAGGTTGAATCATTTATTGCTAAAGGAAAACTTGTAATTATATTCAGTGTTCTCTTATTTGCTTCTTTCCACTTAAAACATGGTATTAGTTTAAGCCAGAGGCCTTAATGCAGACATTCACATATGTAAAAGTAAGATAAACTATATCAGATCCACATATGTTATGAACTGTGTACTTTCTCCCCCACCTCAGCAACCCAAGATTACAGCCTATTTAACTTAAGCATGCTTTTCTCTAGCATTTATATATTGTAGTGCCTACACTGCAGTGGTGGTGCTGCGGTAGCGTTGTCGCCTCACAGTAAGACGTCCTGTTCTATTCTCAGCTAGAGCGTCTTCTGTGTGGAGACATGCGTGAATGGGCATACCTTCGTTGAAGGTTGTGCGTCAGGGCCGGCAACTCGGCACATAAAAATCTACTGCCAATCATTAGTGGACCAGAGTTCTGCTGTGGCAACCCCTAACGGGGAAAAGCCGAAAGAGACAATATTGTATAGTAAAAAAGGAGAGAGAGAGGTAAAGCCGTCTGATGTTCATCGTGTTTCACTGTTGCCGTCATTACTCTTGGGTTATCCTGCTGGCAGGCTACCCGCAGTCGGCCTGAATTCCAAATTCCTGATCCGGCGTCGGTTGCTGTCGCCTCTTCCCTGACGTCAGTGCGCCAGGGGTATAAAAGATGCAGCTGATGCCATTTTCTTCAGTCTTTCTTGCCGCGCTGTGCCCGAAGCAAAAGCAGTTTGCAAGTGCTGGTCGGCCGACTCCTGAGATTTTCAAATCCGAATTTCAGAACCGAAGTCTTCATTAAAGCTAAGTACCCCGTTGGGGAAACTTTTTTCTTGCTCCAGACCAATGTCAGAAAAAGTTAACAATTGTATTTCTCATGGGAAGCAAATACCTCATAAGGATTTTCATTCGTACTATATTCCTTGCCTAGGCCCTGACCACGACGTTGCTATCTGTCAGTTTTGTGCTAGATTTAACCAACGCACTATTAAGCGTCAGTTCGATTTTGCATTTCATTACTTTGGCCAGATATTTAACTATATAATGCCGTCGGAACAGCTGACGACTGGAGTTTACAAAAAACGCAAGGACAAGGAAAAGGATAGGCATCCGAGGTCCAAAACCGACGAGGCCTCAGTTAGGCCAGTCGCCGGTTCTCAGTGAGGTGCTTTCGCAGCCCCTGGCGTCTGCTACCTCAGAGCCACAGGCCACTTCCAACTCCCATGTGGAGCTGACTGGGCCTCTGTATACTAAAGATATTGGAGACTCGGAAATCATTCCCTCAGATGGGTCCGGAGGCGCTGAGCAGGCATCGGCTTCTGAGGGTGTCTTCAGACCTACACAGTTATATGTTAAACCATCTTCAGCTTCAAAGACAAAGACTAAAGCAGCTCTAAAGACAAAGAAACAAGTACAGCATTCTCCTACTCAGACTTCCATGCCTAAAAAACAGATGCTTAAAATGGCCGAAGACCTAATTACTTTGACCAGGGGTTCCCATCCTCCTCCTGATAAGAGGCTTATGCAAGAGACAGAATATGATTCTTCTGATCAGGTTTTAATTTCCTCTGATTCCTCTTCTGAACAGGGATATTCATTTCCTCCCTATGAGGATTCTGATGCTGAAGAATCCATTCCTTCAGCTTCTCCTCCTGAGGATTATTATTTTGGGGAAACACTGCATACCATGAGGGATCATTTCCACTGGGAGAGCCAAGATTACTCAGAGTCTAAGAAAAGGCTTAGAGACTTTCTGCTACAACCACCTCAGCACAGACCTCTTGCTATTCCCCTGTTCTAGACGTTGTAGATGATGTATTTTCAGAGTCCGGCCTGTCCCCTGACTCTTTACCCCCTGCACCTGCTAAGCCAGACAGATACTACAGGGTCCCAGACTCTCATAAATTCCTATATAAAAACCCTGCTGCTGACCAAGAAACTATATCTCAGGGTCCCAAAGGGGTCAAAGCTTCCACTGCAAAAAAACCTGTCCCCTCTTATAGGGATTCTAGGGCACTGGACAGATGGGGGGATAAAGTTTACACTTCTGCTACCTTGGCTGTAAGGGCTTTAAAGTGTCAGTTTCATATGCTTAAATATCAGCAATACTTAATGTCACTGCTTAAACAGAAAATGTTGACAAATTCTGAATGTTCAGAGAAGAAGGAAATGCAGGATTTATTGCATGCAGCTGAACAAGTGGGAAAGCATACTTTGCTATGTGGTTATGATTCACTGGAGGCCTTTTGCAGGGCCGCTGTTACAGGTTCTGTTATTAGAAGGCATGCTTGGTTAAAGGAACAGAATCTGCTTGACCATGTTAAAGCAAAATTATTAGATGCTCCATTACAGCATGATACTTTGTTTGGTGCTACAGCAGAAGAGGTGTTGAAGAAAATGGAGGATAAAGCAAAATCCATGCAGACAGTTAAGGATTTCTTACAGGTACAGCCACCCAGATTTAGCAGGAACTGGCCTTCAAAAATTGGTCCTTTCCAGTGTCAGACAGGCCACAAAGAGACAGATACAGACGTCCCAGAGGCAGATCTCAGCCCCAAGGCTCATGCAGGCCTAAACAATGGGGTGCTCCTACCTCCAAAAGCGGAGAAGACAAATCACAACCTTACAGGAACCGTCCCAATGACTTTCCTCTGCCGGATCCAAGCACTTATCTTTTGGCAGCCCTCTTAGGGGGAAAACTAGCACTTTTTCCACCAAATTGCCAAATGATTACCCAGGACAAATCGGTCTTGAACATAGTGTCCCAGGGCTACAGGTTCCATTTTCACACCCTACCAAGGGCAAAATGTATGCCAGACCTGCCACACAGTCAATTGGCAGAGCCACAAAAGCAAATTACAGCCCTCATGGACATGAGGGCCATTCAACAAGTACCACAGCAAGGGCAGGGGCAAGGATTTTACTCCAGACTTTTCTTGGTGCCCAGAAAGGACAAAACCCTGGAGACCAATACTGGGCCTATCTATACTAAACACATTCCTGGAGGTTCCAAAATTCAAGATGTTGACTCTTCAGCAGCTACTGCCCATGCTGGGCAAGAAGGCTTGGCTCGTAACTTTGGACCTAAAAGAGGCATACCTGCATGTCCCAATCAGACAATCTTGCAGAAGATACCTCAGATTCGTAGCTGGCTCAATGCACTACCAATTCTCTGCACTGCCCTTTGACTTATCTACTGCGCCCAGGGTCTTCACAAAATGCCTGGCACCAGTAATTGCATTTTGCAGACAAAGAGGAATTCAAATATATCCCTACTTGGACGACTGCCTTATTCAAGCAGAGAACAAAGACATTCTTCTAAAGCATCTGGCGTTTGTAAAAAGATTACTAATCTGCCTAGGGTACACAGTAAACGAAAAGAAATCAAAACTAGTACCCCCTCAAGAGATAATATTCCTGGCTGCAAGCTTAAATACAACTGCCCAGATGGCTTATCTCACGCCAGACAAACAAAGGCAAATGGCTTCTTACTTCAAAAAGTTGGCAACAAAGACCCGGTTATCTGCAAGGAAAATCCTGCAGGCCTTGGGCTTCATGGCATCCTGCATTCTACTAATTCCATATGCCAGACTGCATATGAGGAAACTACAATGGTATCTAAAAAGTGTTTGGACTCAGCATTGCCACAGCCTGGAGACAGTAATTACCCTCATTCCCTGCCTGCAACAGGAGTTTCGATGGTGGGCACAGGCCTGTCACCAC
The DNA here is from genome assembly GCF_019279795.1 of Protopterus annectens. Classification (NCBI taxonomy): domain Eukaryota; kingdom Metazoa; phylum Chordata; order Ceratodontiformes; family Protopteridae; genus Protopterus; species Protopterus annectens. Next base: position 711,528,276 of record NC_056739.1, on the reverse strand, counting down.
AACAAGGGTCTGCCATTCACTTTACCCACAGCCAGACAGACACTGACAACGGATGCATCAGATTATGCCTGGGGGGGACCATATGGCAGGAAAATGTATTCAGGGCACATGGCCTGCAAGCCAGATGCATCTTCATATTAATCAAAAAGAGATGCTAGCTGTTCAGAATGCCCTGACAGCTTTCAAGGATCTACATCCAGGACAGCTACTGATAAAGAAGGACAATACTGCGGTCATGTGATACATAAGCAGGGAGGCACACATTCCTACCCCCTCTGCAGACAAGCATTGACCTTGTGGGACACAGCATTGACTAGTCATGTGGCAGCAGATGTAAGTGTAAGACTAAAGTACAAATGGTCCTGGGTTCTAGTACAGGATGCACAATCTTATGAACCTATAGGACGTGCTGGAGGGACAGATTCATAACCCAGAGGCTCCCTAAACTCTGGAACAGAATCCCAGTCCATGTTAGGCAGAGCCCCTCATTGACTCTTTTCAAGAGAAATCTTGACGAGTGGATGGGAGATCGTAGGTTTACCCCGGGGGTCATCTCTGTGTCACTACTAGACAGAGGCACAGTAAACTAAACCCTAAAAGGGCATAGTATTCTCATCCTAAGGGGTGGTGAAAGCCACACACACTCTGGCTAGGCTTATAAATGCCCTAGGGCAGATATAGCCTAGTACGAACCTATGAAGTTCACCTGCAAGCACAATTCCTGCCAGGAAAAACAAATACTCTGGCAGATGAACTAAGCAGAAACCTCATGGATCCCCACGAGTGGAAACTGGACCCACAAGTCTTCAGCATGATAACAAGGAAATGGGGATGCCCAGACATAGATCTATTTGCCTCCCCTCACAACTGCCAATTACAGACAAGCATGGAAAGTGGACGCCCTATCCTTCAGCTGGAAAAACCTAACAGTATATGCCTTTCCTTCACTGCCTCTCCTTCCCAAGGTACTCCTAAAGGTCAGACAAGAGAAGGCAAAAATTATACTGATTGCACCAGACTGGCCACGCCAGCACTGGTACCCAATCCTAAAGAGCTTGTCTCAAGGTCCAGCATGGATATTGCCTCAAACTTCTCACTTGCTGACCCAACAAAACAATCAGATCCTGCACAGCCAACTCAGGACCTTAAATCTGGCAGCATGGCGGATAATGTAGCCATTTAGAACACTCCTCTTTCAAAAGCTGTTATGGAAGTTATCTTGGAGGCCAGAAGGCCCAGTACCAGAAAATCTTATGCAGAAAAATGGAAGAGATTCTGTGCTTGGAACCAGGAACAAGGCATTGAAACATATGTACCAAATATTCCTCAGATTTTGCAATACCTAACTGAGATGCTGGACAAAGGCCTTTCCTTTTCATCAATTAAGATTCATGCCTCTGCCATTTCAGCCCATTACAATACGGAACCATCTATCTTTTCTCACCCTTTAATAAGGCAGTACCTCACAGGGGCCAAAAACATCAGGCCTCCACGGAGAGCACCAATTCCGGCATGGGATCTCAATTATGTCTTGGAAAAACTCACACTGCCTCCTTTTGAGCCAGCCTCAACAGCTGATGTAAAATTCTTATCCTGGAAAACAGCTCTACTCCTGGCAATAACCTCTGCAAGATAAGTCTCGGAGCTACAAGCACTCATGGTTGTGGAACCTTTTTATCATTTTTCATCCAGACAGGGTTTCTCTGAGGACAAACCCTACATTTATGCCTAAGGTGGTGTCCAGTGTGGGCCTCAACCAAACCATTCACTTGCCTACCTTTTATCCAAACCCACAGAACAAAGGGGAGAAAATTATGCATTCTTTGGACATACACAGACAGCTACGCTTCTACTTGGACCGAACTAAAGCTTTCAGAAAGACTGAGCAACTTTGTCATATGCTGCAGGATCAGAAGGAAAGGCCATCTCAAAACAAACTATTTCTAAATGGATAGGTCATTGCATTCATTTCTGCTATTTTCAGCATGGCAAATCAGTGCCTAAGGGCATTAGGCCTCACTCTACCAGAGCAGCAGCCACTTCAGCAGCCTTCCTCAGAGGAGTACCAACCAAAGACATCTTAGAGGCTGCAACTTGGAGTTCAGTGCACACTTTTACAAAGCACTACCACTTACCTCTTTACTCTAAATCCAGAGCAGGCTTTGCCACTGCTGTCCTGCAGGGCCTCATAGCCTCTCCTAATCCTATTTAGCCCAGCCACCCATCCTCAGCTTTGGGATTCAACCCAAGAGTAATGACTGCAACAGTGAAACATGGACATAGTACAGTTGTGTACTCACCATAAATGTAGATGTTTAAGTGTATTCACTGTTGCAGTCCAGGTTACCCTCCCTCCGTTCCCCCCTTTCTTTTGCTGGGGTTTATCTGTACTTATCTATTCTATACAACCTATGTGGTGTATTTGCTTGTAGATGAAGGAAATGTTACTTTAGTGCATGTATGTTTATTGGCATAATATATTTAGCCTACCCTTTTGGGGGCACCTGACATCTGGGGCAAGAAAAACTGAAGAAAATGGCGTCTGCTGCATCTTTTATACCCCTGGCGCACTGACGTCAGGGAAGAGGCGACAGCAACTGACGCCGGACCAGGACTTTGGAGTTCAGGTCGACTGTGGGTAGCCTGCCAGCAGGATAACCCAAGAGTAATGACTGCAACAGTGAATACACTCGAACATCTACATTTATGGTAGGTACACAACTGTACTTTTTCTTTAATATCTTTATCAAACACAAGAACTAAAAATGCTCTACTATAAAACATGCAATCTGATTATCTCAGTTTTCATTTTATCCTTGACATATGGGTTCAGTTCCAACATCAGGATCGACTCAGCCTTTACTACAGTTTACGCAAGCCAAAAACTCTCCAGCTTTACCTGTACCCACAATCCCACTCTCTGTTACCTCAGATCTCATTTGCCACTTTTCAAGTCAGACGAGTTCACCATAGCTCTCGAGATAAGTACATTTTCTTGATAATTTCCTAATACTATCTCATAACCCTATTATATATTTCTTCACCTTTACTGTGTTATAGCCTTATATACTCGTTTTGCTGTTTCTCTGCCCCTTCAGAATTAGTTTTTCTCCTTTCGTTACACTTTCGTGTACCTCCAAATATCATTGTTGATAGTCCCTTTCTGTACACTTTATGTACCTTTACTATCATTGTTAATTTCTTTCCTTTCATTTAAAAAAAAAACTTTTCCTAGCTAATCTAGTTGTTGAGTGGTCTTCTGTACTTCTTTAGTGTGACTGTGGTGTGTACCTTTTTATTTCGTTATTTTGGCTGAAAAGTCTAAGGGTCCTGTGGCTTCAAAAAATGCCAGAAGTGCAGCCACAAGATTCCTGTTTGTGTCCTGTCCACTTACAGGAGGATTCTTGCATCTGCCATGGCTTTAGTCACAAGGCCCTGGTAGAAAGAAAAAACAAGTTAATTCTGAAAAGCTTGATTCCTTCTGCCTTTGCACACCCTATATCTGCTCATGAAAAGATTGACTGATATTTCTTTGCCTTCTTCCTCATCCTTTATGGAGATGGCCAAAAAGAAGAGCTTGTCAGTACCAACTTCCCTATCTGCACTGACACCCAAGAAACAAAAGTCCTCTGTTCCTAAAAGCCTATCTGAACCAGTAGACTCAGGATCTAAACCTTCGGTACCAAGAAAATTTTCGGTACAGGGAATTTTTCCCGACTATGAAGCATTGATACAGAAACTTTCAACGCAAGACATAGTACCTTCTGGCTCTTCATCAGCGCCGACTACTTCGGCACCAAGTAAATGATGCAGTACAAAAAAGAAATTTTGCCCAGGACAACCTACTCCCCCTCTGTTGATCCCTTTGTAGGTGAATTATTTATTTATTTATTTATGTTACATTTGTTGACCGGGATAGTTAACTGGATATATGTCCATTTTCAGTGGAGGCCCGGGGAGAAAAGCTCCAAGATAATAATGCACATTGAACATTTAGTAAATGCTAGTTTCAAGCAGATTATAGTCATAAGCAATACCAGCATTTAGCACATATAGTGCTAACTTATTATAAAACACTTTAGAAAAATAACATTATTTTCAAAGTTATATATACATAACATTACATTCAGGTTTAAGACACGTTGAGCAGCAGTTATACAATTGACCCTTCCTGAAATGGAGTGGTAGAAAAAAGTTAGAAGTAGTTGAAGATAAGGCACCGAAGAAATAGAGAGGTCACTAGTCGGGGTTAGTGCAAGGATATATCCAATGAGTTTTGAAGTACTTCTTGAGTTTGTTTTTGAATTGAGTAAGTGAGGGTTCTAGGGTCAAGTCAGCTGGGAGTCTGTTCCATGTTTTTCCAACAGAGTTGGCAAACAGAGAGTTCCCAGCTGAGTAGTTGGATTTGTATGTTTGAACTAGGAGTCTAGTGGATGATTGCAGTGGCTGGGTGCTGGTGTAGGGGCTGATAATATTTTTTAGTGCAGGTGTATTTTCTGGTTGGTAAAGGACTTTATGTGCCACTATTAGCTGGTTGAACTGCAGTAGGCTTGGCAGTTCAAGCCATCCTAGGCAATTTAGATTGTGGCAGTGGTGTGTTCGGTAGGCTGTGCCAGTAGCAAAGCTGGCAATGTGGTTATAGCAGGATGATAGTTTATTAAGATCTGTTTTGTTTAAGTTGGAGAATAGAGGTGAGGCATAGAGAAGAGTTGATAGCAGATGAGAACGGGCAATTGCAGTTCTAGTAAGTGGTGAATTGTCTGATGTTTTCCTACAAGGGCCAAAATTGCCATCTGTAATGTCACTCCATTCCATCAAAAGCCTTACAGAACTGGATGTGCAGAGATTGGTGAATAAAATTCTGTGGGCAAGAGATTTAACAGGACTTCCTTTGGCCCGAACCTGTGCAGGTTTGGGTGCCGCACCACCTTTTACACCTATAATTACTCCTCCTCTGAGGTTTCAGAGTTCCCAGCTTTATGTTGTCTGGTGCTGGTTGCATCGGTTCTGGAGATCTGCCTTCCTTCAGAACCAGTGATTACTCAAGTTATTTGGTTCTTTCAGATCTGGGGATCTCCTGGGGCCATGTCTGTCCTGTTGGCTCTGAGAGGCAGGAGTTGACTCCAATTTTTTGGAGCTGTCCCTGCGCTTTGGAGCATAGGCACAGTTCAACTTGACTGGCTTCTGCCCCAGGATTTGTTTCATCACAGCAGGGAGTGACCATGGTTCAAAGAGAGTCTGTCTCTGTTCTAGGCTCCCTTCCCTCTTCGGGGAGACTGACCTTCAAGGCAGTGGAGAGGGCTTTGTCTATTGCAGTCACTAAATTGGCCCCTTCCTCCTCAGAGCAAATAGCCTCCTCTCGTTCCATTTTTCGACCTGTCTCCCCACTGGGGCAGAGATTACCGAATCTGCAGGAACCTCAGATACAAATTCTGTCATCTTCTCATACTTCACCAGACTATCCCCCTGAGGATGTTCCTCAGAAGTGCAAAAGGAAGCAGTTAGATTCCCCTCAGGAACTGGTCACTGAGGGCACTGATTTTGATGAAGGGGAGGGGTCCTCGAGGGTCATCCCCTGATGATGCCTCCTTTGGAGACATCCTCAAAATTCTGAAACAAAGGGCGCCTGGAAGTCTCAAAACCTTTCCTCAGAAGATTCAGTTTACCTACAGGCTTTTGGTACCTGCCCGACTACCAGCTTGGTGATTCTGCCTGCTGACAAGCTCTTTCAGGTGATCTCTCAGTGGGCGTGGAAGGCACCTAACACCACTGAACCCATCTGCAAGAGACTGGACAAAATTTTATCAGCCCCTGAGGACAAACAATTCTGGGCTAAAGGTTTAGCAGTAGATGCCATGGCTGTAGCAACTGCCACTAAAAAGGAACTTGCAGAGGAGAGTTCATCTATCCATCCTCCCAACAGAGGCAAGCACAATGGGTAGGTGTGGGAATTGGATTTTCGCTTCATCGACCTTCACTCTCTGTTTTTTCAACAACTTAGCACATTTTGCCAGACTCCAAAGGAATCTGATCAAGGAGCTGTCAGATACCCTAGCAGGAGCTGTTACTGAGGGAGTACAAGAAACCCAGTTGATCACACTGGAGTCTGTGTCGAACTTGTCCATGAGGTTCATTGTACATGCAGCTGAATCAACCACTAGAGCAGCAGGTTCAGGTGTAGTCATAAGGAGGCACTCCTGGATGCGCCTTTGTGACTTTTCAGAGCTATTTAAGTCTTCATCAGTGCTGCTTTAGATGGATCATCTCTATGTGGCCCAACAGTTAGAGACACATTATCCAGGTGTGAGAAGGATGGTAAGACCCTTTCTGCTGTGGGGTTTCGTTTTTCCACTCTCCAAGGATCCTTTTCCAGGAGTCAGAGTAGCAGTGGAAAAATGTGGTTCAAAAAGTCCCAAGGACCTTTCCAGGACACACGAACATTTCCCCCAGGTGCAGTGGGGGGAGTCACAATGGAAGACACCATCTACGTGGCAGAGGTGGCCCACAGAACCAGGGAGTCTGGGGATGCTTATCTTTGCACCAAAATGCCTGGCTAAATATAACAACAGATTCTTGGGTGCAGTGGATTATTTCCAGTTTTCCCCTTCTTCCCTCAGTATGCAAAAAATTCCCCAATATTCCACACAGTCAGAGGGAACCAGCAGTTGTAGAAATTCAAAAACTGCTAGACAAAAGATTCATCCAATAAGTCCCATCAGACCAAAGAGGATCCAGAGTTTACTGAAGATTCTTTTTAGTGCCAAAAAAGACAGGGGACTGGAGACACATTTTGGATCTCATTGTGTTGAACAAATCAGTTCAACAAACGCAATTCCGAATGGTGAAGGTACAGTCCATTCTTCTATTCTTTGGCCTTATCTGATTCAGCAACCTTGGACTCTGGACCAAGCTCCAGACCTTCTGTCACATCCAGATGTGCTCGATAGATCTTCAGGATGTGTATTACCACATAAAAATGGAAAATGCCCCAGTAAGTTCCTCCACTTCCAGCTGGAAGCCGGTCATTACTAATTCAGGGCACTGCCCTCTTGTCTCACCACAGCCCTCAGGGTGTTCACCAGATGTATGGCAGCAGTAGCAGCTCACTTGAGACTGCAAGGATTCCGTGTGTTTTAATGTTTGGATGATTGGCTCATTACCGCTCCAACCAGGCATCAATTGATAGAGATGAGGAATTATATTCTCAACACCTGTGCATACCTTGGAATAAGTATAAACCACAAAAAAATTTCAACAGTCTCCAACTCAGAGTTTAGAGTTTATAGCACCAGTGCTGAATACGACAACAACTGTAGCATCCCTTCCTCCAGTGAGACTTCAAAAAATCATAGCCCAGGTTCAAAAAATAATTCACAGCAAGAAGGTACCCACTCACCTTATTTTACAGGCCCTAGTTTCTATGGCAGCGACAATAACTCTAGTTCCCCATGCCAGATATTACTTGAATTCTACAATGGCTGCTGGCATCTCAATGCTGTACCAACCCATGTCAGACCAGATTTTGATCACCAAGCATTGCAGGAAAGATCTAGCTTGGTGGATTCACTCCAAAGAAATTTTTTCTGGGCTGCCCCTTCGTCCTTCCAGAACCCAAGACCGTAGTGACCACGGACGCTTCCTAGATGGGGTAGGGGGGCATTTTCTGGGCAAGGCTGTCCAAGGCACTTGGTCCCCCTTAGAGGCCAACTTGCATCACAGTGTTTTGGAACTAAGGGCGATGCTTTTAGCATTGCAAGCCTTTCAAACAGCCCTTCCTATGGGAACAATTGCAATTCAGACAGACAGTATGTCAGTAGTTTGGTACAAAAACAAACTGGGAGGAACCAAATCTCATCGGCTTTGTTGCGAAGCACTCGGTGTGGCAGTGAGCAATCTCTTCAACCGCTTTCTGATAGTAATGCATATTCCAGGGAGTTCTAGTGTGATAGCAGACAAACTGAGTAGATATATTCTTCAGCCTTACAAATGTCTCTCAATCCAAAAGTTACAGGATTTTCCATCAATGGGGCCACCTTTGCTGTAAGCTGTCCACCTCTTCCCTAAACAAGTGCAGCAACTACTTTACCTTGATTTCCCCCTCAGGGGAATTCACCAAGAGTTGCTGTTCTCCACACTTGGCGGCCCGGATTACTATATGCCTTTCTCCTGATAACTTGTAATTCCAAAGTTCATACAAAAAGCACTCAGGCTGAAGACCAAGGTAATCCTCATTGCACCTTATTGGCCTCAACAAATATGGTTCCTCCTTTTTTGGCCTTATCTGATTCAGTGACCTTGGACTCTGGGCCAAGCTCTAGACCTTCTGTCACATCCAGATGGACTAGTTCATCCAGGCATTCTGAACCTCAAGCTGACAGCATGGTTCCTCCAGTTCCATTAATTGCCTGGCGATTTAAACTTTCTTCCACAGTACACCAAATTCTCCTAGCTTCTCATAAGCTTTCCACCTGTAAACTATATACTAGTAAATGGAAGAAATTTACCATTTGGACTCATGACAGGGATATTGATGCTTTTTCCGTATCTACTGAAAATGTTTTAGATTTCTTAGCCTCTCTTTTCAGTGCAGGGGCTTCCTCATCTACCATCAGAATACAGCTTGCAGCAATTTCAAATTTCCATAATGGTTTGGAAGAATGTTCCTTGGCTTTTCATAGATTTTGCAAGTCATTTTTAAGAAAAACACTTTATTGAAACCTCCTTTTAAAGATCCTACTCCCCCTTGGGATCTTAACCTAATGTTCAATCCATGCATTCTCCCTTTGAACAACCGCAGACTGTGATCTGAAGTATTTGTCATGGAAAACATTATTTTTGGTGGCAGTAACCTCTGCTACAAGGATTTCAGAACTCCAAGCCTTATCATGTAGACCACCTTATTTGATTTTTCATCAAGACAGAGTTTCATTATGGACAAACCCCACCTTTCTACCAAAGGTAGTGTCCGAGTCTAATATCAATCTAGACTATTAATTTACCAGTGTATTTTTCTAACAAAGATGACTACTGTTTACATTTGTTGGACTTTCACAGGCAATTCCACTTTTATCTTCACAGAACAAAAGACTTAAGAAAAGCTGACCAATTATTTGTTTCCTTTTCCAGTGCAACATTTGGTAAACCAGTCAGAAAAGTGACCTTAGCTAGATGGCTCAAGGATTGTATATCCATCTGTAATTTTAAGAAAATTGATTTGCCAAGGTCTGTTAAGGCACATTATACAAGGTCTGTAGCCACTTCAGCAGTTTTCCAATCAAGACCTTCTGAGGATTATGTATGTGCAACAGTTGCTTGGCCTTTTCCCCATACCTTTATTACACACTACAGATTGGATTTGGTCTCTAGGGGAAGATCATTTGTTGGTTCAATGGTGCTCACAGATATTCTTCTGTGACTCATCCCTGGATCTATGGTAGATGGGGACTCCGCCAATATGTCAAGGATAAGTTGAAAATTTACATAATCAGATAAAGAAGTCATGTACTTAACATAACGTTCCATCAGTGTTGTCAATTTTCATTTATCCTTGACTCCTCTCCCTCCATCCATCACCCGGCCTTTAAAGACATTTTGATGGAATGGACTATGTATTCTCATCTTATTGTAATCTTTATGGCATAGCAGATGTGGTCTGCATTAAGGCTTCCTAATCTGTACCTTTTCTTTCTAATCTCTAAACTTGATCTGAAATAACTGAGAAGAGGGATTGTGGGTAGAGGTGAAGCTCGAGAGTTTTTGGCTTGCGTGAGCTATACTAATGGCAGAGTCGATTATGATGTTGGAACCAAACCAATATGTCAAGGATAAATGAAAATGGACAATATGGATGGAACGTTATGGTAAATACATTACTTCTTTATATCATGAAAAGTTTCATAGAAATAATGCTAAGAACAGAAATTGTTTTACATAGTTACTTTTTCCCTTCCTCCTTCCCCCTCCCTCAGTGTCCTTCCAAACATTAATGATATAAAGTGAGGCAAGTGCCCTTAAGTTCCCCACAAGTTTGACAAATTCAATAAAAGTTGACACTTTCCACTTTTTCTTATACAGCTGTATTTCATAAATGTAAATGATGCTTTGCAGTCTCACATTTATTCACTAATTTCTGTTTCTGGTCTTCTTCCTGTTCATTTTCATCTCCCAACTCCAGATTCCGGTTCAGTTCTAATGTACTCCCAATTCTTCTGGTCTACTCCTGTGCTTTTTTTTTGTGTCTCAAGCATTTTCTTTTGGAGCAATAGAAAAGGTTTCACAGTGAAGTCTTTACATGTTCTCTATTATTAGAAGAATGAGGAAAGTCACCTTCTGCTTTTGATGACTCGCGTTGTACTGGAAAAAAATGTTTGTATTTCTTCCTTACCCTGTTCTGCATCAAAAGTGACTTTGATCCTGTAGGAAAAATTATTTTGAAGACAGCTGGATACAGCAGCATGAATTTGACCTACTTCTCAACATTTTCTGATTGTTGGAATACATTTATTTTCTGCCCCGGTGAATAATCATTTCCCCACAAACACTCTACTGTGTCCAATTTTTAATAGTTTGCCCTTTTTGCCACAGTTTTGTCAGGATCAACTCTTTCTGATGGTAGGTTTGCATCTTTACTAATACTAGTCTTGGCTACTTTCTCATGGCCAGATTTGGAAATACATACTGTGCGTCCTTTCAATTAACAGTTCCTGCTGCAGAATATCAGCTCAGTCTCTTATTTGTGCCTTCATAAAATTGATGCATTCTGTTCTGTCTAGTTTCTCTGCTGCAGCAAAAAATCTCAGATTTTCCCAATGTGCTCTGTCCTCCAATTCTACCATTTTTTTGAAACATCTCTTCTTGAGCAGTGTTATACTCGGCAAGCCTTTTCTTCATTTCATCTGAACATCTGTTTAAGTTCCTTCCATTTTTTTCCTGCCTTTTTTATTTGAGTTGCTATATCCTTCAGTATTTCATTTATTTTAATTAGGACAGAGCATATTTGACCTATTTTTTTTCTTGTAGATTACTGGAAGCCATGTACTTCACCGTGAAGCTTGAACTGCTTTTTTGCAGCTGCAGGAGTCTTCCCAGTTAGTGTTTTCTCTTCACCTTTTTAATTGATTTTTTCAGGCTCTCTTAGTTTCTTCTTTTCTGGCATTCAGACAGTGTACTTACTAGCCAGTAATTGAGTTTACTAAAAGTGACCGAGTTCCTGGCCCTTGTCTTTGTTTCATTTTTTTGTAGTGGGAGAGTTGAAGTTAAGCACTGGTCAGTGTGCAGCCTTCTTGGAAACTCCTCACTACAGCAGAATTGTTAGTAAAATTTACTCTCTTCTAGTTCATTTGGTTGTAACTCTCTTGCTGCTTATTCATAAAAGCTTTTTAAATTAAGCTGACATCGTCATCCTTCTAAAAATAAACATTCCCCGCTGTTATCTAACAGAAAAAAATCTTCTAAACTACTTTCCAAAGCTTTTAATAGTGTTATAGTGTAGGTGGACTAATTGCAAAATAGATGTATTGAATGCTGTTTCAAACAAGACACACTGTTGCTTGAAGTGACACTCTCGTACACGAAAGCATACATTACATTTTCCTACCCTTGACCATTTACAGGTAGTTTCTCAAATTCTGCATTCAACGTAATATTTAATCATGATGGATAAGCTCTTCTACCTCTTCTTTCTTCCATTTCTTGATATTCCTCTATACTGCCCTTCCTCTCTCTGGCTTTCTGGTATATGTCAAAATTATTCTTTACCTTTTTTACTCCTTTAAAATGTTATTTACAATTTACAATCATTTATCTATCTGTAAGACTCAGTGTAGACAAATATTAAATACTTTCCTAGCCTATATTACCTTAATTGTTCAGATCTGCCCACAATAGCTACATGATGGCAATTTTCCCTGTGGTGTGTGTGTGTGTGTGTGTGTGTGTGTGTGTGTGTGTGTGTGTGTGTGTGTGTGTGTGTGTGTGTGTGTGTGTGTGTGTGTGTGTGTGTGTGTGTGTGTGTGTGTCTGATGTAATCATACTCTGTTTAACCTTGGTAAAATTGATGTGTCCTTGTGTAAAAGCCATGCACTAGTCATTTAAGTGCCTCCTTAATTCCAGATGCATGTTTTTGTCTTGCATTTAGATGTCTGTATAATACAACAGACAACTGCTGAATATTTTTGTCTCCAGTATTAGTTTCCACAATTTCAGTTTTAACGTTGTCACCAGCATCTCCACACAGCATTTCTTCAGGAAAATATCCTCACTTTACTTAGCTAGTCTCCCATTATATTTACCAGTCAAGTAAATCCGAGACCTGATTATGGGCAGACTGACACTTTAAAAATTGTATTGCATTTTTGTCAAACGTTGGTACATTCTGATGTTTACTGTTGCACTTTTAAAGTACTTTTGCAGAAGGGCTTTATATCCCCAGCACTGGGGTCTGTGTCCTGCTATGCCTCTCCTACGTATATAAACCAACTCTGAGGTCACTGTACCTCAGAATTAGGGGGCTGGAGATACTCTAAGATATCTCAGTCTCTGACTTTATGTATTCCCAAAATTCAAACATACATTTCCATTGCCTGAACTTAGTCCTTGGACTTAACAGGTACTCTTAACAACTGCATCCCTTCTGTACAGCAAGTGCCCTGAAGTATTCATGTACCAGTCCCTGAACTCCGATGCCCATGACACCATGATATCTACAGTATCTACACCATGCAGGTGCAATACCACCTCAAAAATCCCTAAACTTGTTGATCAGGCTCTGTGTTAATTAAAAGGAACTTGTAATGTTTGTTGTTAGTCTTAACCTCCATACGCATATTACTCTTTCATTTTATTATCCTAATTACTAATCTTATTACTGTTATCACCTTCCCTTCAAATTTGACAAACTGATTTACAGATTAAAGGCAACATAATGTTACTACATATATTTTTTCCATCTTTTAAAATAAGCTTTTAGCAAGATTTTATGTCCAACATATTTAAAAAGGAGTAGAAATCACATTGTAATTCAAAGTAAGTTATTGTTCAGAAGAGGCTGACAGTAGATGAAATCTTTTAATAAGTTGAGCTCTATCGTTTTTAGATGTTACAATTAGAGTAAAACCATTGAAAATTCATTACAAATTGCCTATGACTTCTCTGTCAATCACAAAACTTTAAAGCTAATTGTTTTTTGTACTGGTCTAGTTATCAAACTTATTCAGAGATAAACCCAACCATTAGGTAAAGGAATATAGGAATGTAGCCTGAAAGTTTTAGAAGTTTGATTCGTTTGGTAACTAGGTAGTGTAATCTTATGGCTTCAGATCCCCTTGTATCATAGAGAAAACTAATTTGTTATAACTTAAATATATGTCTTATTATTCTGAACAAAATACATTGCTACTTTATTAGTTTGTTTTAAATGGAAAAGTAATTTATACAAATGGTTTATTGAGGAAATGGTGTTTAAAATTTTTCTCAAACTCTAGCTGTCAGTATGGGCACTATGTCAATATGCAGATTTTTTTCTGGCTGTCCTTCCTGACCGTACTAGCACATCAAAAATGGTTATTTCAAATTTTAGTACTGTATATCTTAAGTTTGCATTGATATTACTAATTCTTCACTTAGTTCTAAAACCCATGTATTAAAGATTGCACTGGATAGTTAAGTAAAATAAAAAAATAACTGTTTAGTCTAAAATGGTAACTATAAAAACTTGTTTTTTTTTCCCAAAAGTTGTATATGTCGAATTTTTAATCATAATTATATTGTGCCAGTTAAACTCACGTTTGACTTGCCCATCACTCCATGTTCAGTATTTAAGGAGTATATAGCTGACATTAAACAGTGATTTTTAGATTGTCATTAGAAATATCTAGACCAATTTTTTGCAGTTTTAGAAATTGAAGATTATTCTTTCTATTTATGGTATTGCTGTATTGTGAATATTATAATATAAGAATTGTCTGAAAACAGCATTAGTCTATGGAGTACTATCTCAGGTAAATTCTGTGAAGCTGCAAACTACCTAATAGAGAAAAAAATCCCTTTTTTATGAAAGGAAGCATTTGCACTAAATATGTCAAGTTCAGGTAAAATGTCAGGGACTTTCTGGAAATAGTATGACAAATTCCAAGTGTTGGGAGAATTCAGTACAAATAATTTTAATTATGTAACTGTCCTGTATTAGGAGGTTACTGCTAGTTTACTTTTAAAAGCTTTTAAGTATAATGAAATATTTTCTATTACCAATTCATCCTGATTTAATATATTTAAATTTATGTTCTCTCTTTTTTTCCATAAAGTCATTGTAATAGATATTTTCCTTTTGGTCTATTTTTTTAAACAATAAACATCTTTATAAAGTTATGGCATATCATATAGGCAGTCATGCATTTATATAAATGAAAATAAACCATATTGACATAATTTAAGTTGCAAACATTATACATCACTTGTAATCTATCCAGTCATTATTAGTCAAATATTACATAGCTCATTCAAATCCTACCTTCTTTTAAACCTCATTCCTCTTCTGCATATATTGTTCCCACAAATCACACTTTTTGGTATGTAAGTTGCTCCAGTTCCCAATTCCAGTTGTTTTCTCTATGTTACTGTATTCACTAGTTCTAGTATAGTTGCTTTAGACTTTGATTTCCATTTTCTAGTAATTACTTTTTCTGCAGCCGCCACAATTAGTCTCAGCAAGGCCTTACTATGTCTAGGCAATTCCGATTCTGTATCGTGGCTCAAAAAATAATTTCTTTAGTTACAGCAATTTGCTTACCTAGCATCTCTGACAGAGTATTCTGCAGGGAATCTTTGCACTCCTAGAACATATATTCCCAATTAAATAAAAATACAAAAGTCCCAACTCAAACATGAGTGAGTGGCTCTTATGAAGCCATTCTCATGGTGAAAGCGCTCAGTCGTTGGGATCTTTGTGTTTTGTGCTATTAAATCGGTGAAACCACGTTTGAGTTTTTTATTTTTATTTCATTGTTTTTTGCTTCGTTGGAAGACTTGGTGTTTTTTGTGATATATTCCCAATTACCTGTTTCTTTCCCATCACACCTCCAACATTTCTGTCTGAGGAAAAAACTCTTTGGAGTCTACTTGGGGTATAAAAATGCCTATGTAAACAGTTCCAAACAAAGATCCTAAATCGTCTAGACTGTGCTGCATCTTTGTGATTCCTACATATATCCCCATTGTTTCTTTGTGAATTGCGCATCCAGTCTTGCTTCCTAATCCTTTCTAACTTTCTCTGATTGATTCCTATAGTTATCATGCAATATTTTATATGCTTGACTAATTATTGCTTTTTTAACACCAGTTTCTGTTATAGATTATACTCAAAACTCTACCAGCCCTGGTCTTTCACTTAGTATCCCCTATTTCTTTCTCTATGCCTGTACTCTGATATCAATCCTTGATGGGGACGGAAATCTCTAGCCTGCAGTTCAAATACATTCTTGTCCTCTTCCCTTTCTATTACCTTTCCCTCTCTAATTATTTTCTCCCAATACCTTGGTTCTTTTGCCATTTTTCTCCAATAAATTCCAGCCCCCTCTTGCCTATTGTCTGTATCCCTAATTGCAGTCATCCCTATTGGCAGAATCTCCTTTCTCCATGCCCATGTTAGCCTAGTTCTGAGAATACGTTCTGCTACTTAATGAGTGTAATATTCTCTATGGTTATTGTTATTCTCCTTAAGGATCTGCATCCAAAATCCCAGTCTCTCCTTGTTTCTTGAGCTTCCCCCATTTCATCATCATCCCTTTCCACTTTGAATTATAGGTTTCTACTTGGGTTATGTATATGCACCTTAACTGTGTAGCTCTGAAATGCCACTTTCAAATCTGGTAATCCCAACCCACCTTGTTCTGTTGGAAGCATCAGCGTATCTTATTTAACTCTTGCCATCTTCCCCTATCCAGATAAAATCCTTTAGCTCTTTATTAATTGCTATACACAACTTCTTCTCTGTTTGATAAAAATATGCCTGACCTATGTATAAAACTAAAGGGACTAAAAACTTTTAAACTGTTCTTGTTTTAAAAAAGTTGTAAGTGATAATTTAATAAAGATGTTTCTTGTTAAAAAAAAGAAGATTTTAACTGATTTTATCTTGCTATCAGTATCCATATAACAGAGTTTAAAGTTCTCATTTTTTGTGTTATCTTTTGTTTAGTCTCTTCCCACATATCCTTAGCTGCCACACCAGAATAATTTGTAATCCATACTCATAAGTACTT
The DNA here is from genome assembly GCF_019279795.1 of Protopterus annectens. Lineage (NCBI taxonomy): Eukaryota > Metazoa > Chordata > Ceratodontiformes > Protopteridae > Protopterus > Protopterus annectens. Next base: position 711,512,020 of record NC_056739.1, on the reverse strand, counting down.
CATTTTATCGTGTCCCCATAAATATGGGTATTGCTGAAACAATTTGTGTGAGGGTACATAATTGACAGCTATTACCTGTGTTTAGCTTCATTAATTGTGTATCCCAAAAAGATTTCAAACTGTCTCAAAATGTTCTACAAAACTGAAATGTACTTTTCTGGCTTTGTCAGGTATAAATTAATATCTGCAAATACAGCCAGCTTTTCTTGACTACAATACCAATTATATCTTTGAATTTCTGAGTCCCTTATTTTCTTTGCCAATGGTTCTAAATATAATGCAAATAAAAAAAGAAGAAAGAGGACACCCCAGCCTTTTTTCTCTGCTCAAACAGAAATTATCAGAGAGGAAACCACCCAAATTAATTTTCTTTCTTTTTTTTTCAAACACCTTTATTGAATTAACACTTGTGACATAGGCAAATTTACATTCATATAAAAGTAATTGAACTATATTAGCATAAAAATTATACTTCACATATATTGCTATATATCATAACCTAAATAGTATTACATAAATTATTCAATTCCTGCCTTTTTTTAAACAAGAAACATCTTTATTAAACCATCACTTACTACATAGGCAATCATATATTTATGTAAATGAAAACAAACCAAACTGACACAATTCTAGTCGCAAGAATTTTGCATCACAAACCATACTGACACATTCCTGGTTGCAAACATTATACATCACGTATAATCTACCCAATCTTTTTCACTGAAACATTACATAGCTCATTTAAGTCCTGCTGGCTTTTCGACTTTGTGCCTCTCTTGTATGTATTGTTCCCACAATTCCCATATTTTTCATATGTAGTTTGCTCCTACCCTTTTTTTAAATATATCAATTCCAGATGTTTTTTTCTCTGTTACTATATTCACTACTTCCAGTTTAGTCGGTTTAGATTTTAATTTCCAACGTCTAGTAATTGTTTTTCTGGCAGTCAACATTATTAGACACAGCAAGGCCTTACCATGTCTAGGCAGTTCCGATTCTGTATCATAGCTTAGGAAAATCATCTCCCTCATCAGACCAATCTACCCACACAGCATCTCTAATAGTGCATCCTCCAAGGAATCCCTAAAGTCTGCCAACTCACCACACTCCCAGAAAATATGCTCCCAATTACCTCTTTCTTCCCCATTACATCTCCAACATTTGCTGTCTGCCTGAGGAAAATTTCTCAGGAGTCTGCTTGGGGTATAAAAATATCTGTGTAAACATCTCCAGGCAAAAATCCTGAATCTTCTAGATTTTGTTGCATATTTGGGAGACATACATATATCCTCCCATTGTTTCTTTGTGAATTGCTTATCCAGTCTCTCTTCCCAATCATTTCTAACCTCCACTGATTGATTCTTATAGCTATCATGCAATATTTTATATGCTCTACTAATTATTCCTCTGTTAATGGCAGCTTCTGGTCTATATTTTATTAAAAAAAAAGTTTAATTTTCATCTGCAATCCCTCATATATTCTCCTAATCAACCTTATGATTTTATCGGGGAATGCAAATGCTTCCATTGCCCTGCTCCTTAACTCCAGCTAACCCTGTCAAATGCTTTTGCTGTATGCAGTCCCACCAGCAACAGTGGTATTTCTTACATTCTGCTTCCCTCTGGATTATTAATGTTTTGTTAATGTCAGATGTTTTCTCACTTCCACAAAACCACACACATTGATCCATATATATCGATTTTGGCATCACCTTTGTCATTCGTTTAGCCATTATAGCTATAAACACTTTTATAATCATGGTTTAGGATTGAAATGGGCCTGTATGAAGCTAGATCTGATGGTCTTTACCCTCTTTAGGTATTGCAGCCATAACTGCTTTCTTCCAGGATGTTGGTGCTTCTCTTTCTCTTTTAATACTGTTAAATAAAATCTTCCAGGTCTTTATCAAATTTTCCCTTCCAGATCCCAAACTTCCTCAGAATACCATCTGTTCCTGGGGACTTTCCTGTGGATTGGTTATACATCACCGTTTTTATCTCATCTCGTATCCTAACTGTTAGTAATTGATCCTTATCTACCTGTAACATTAGATTAGAATGGGATGATTAGTATTAAACCGGTTTTGAAGCTTAGAAGGGCTAGGCTATAGTTCTCAGACTTGAGTTTTTTTCAACAAATTAATATTTCTACATATTAATTTAATATTTATGGCTTCGAAGCTCCAACTTCAAAAATATACTATTAATATTGGAATTCAATATGAGTGGGCGTCAAAAAACACCCAATATATAATTAATGTTGTATTCTAACAACACACAACATGTCTTTTATGTGTTTAACAGTATAATATGCTTCTTATTAAAATTTCTTAATCTCAACGAGATTTTTAAATTCTATTTTTAAACTTTGATATGAAAAATTTTTATATGTTTTTATGTTGTTGTGTCATTCTTATATATTTATCTTTTAAGTGTGTATTACATCTTGAATTAGTGTAATGAAAACTAGTCCCTAGTACACACTTTTAAACACTGGAGCACTTGAATATCAGGTTTCATTAATTAATTGTATAATTGCCAGAGTATATAACAGGCATTGCAATACATCACAATTTGTATACTTGATAAAGCTCAGGACTACCTGGGCGAAAGCGCTTGTGTGATTTCTTTTGTGACTTGTGGAACTGGAGTACTGTTGGAATTAAAACCAGCTTCTTGCTTTACAACAAAGTTTTGGTGTTTTCTCTCTAAGGTCGTGGTTGAATCTTTCTTTGGTACTGTTTGTTTGTTCACCGTTTCAATATTTTATATGCTCTACTAATTATTCCTCTGTTAATGGCAGCTTCTGGTCTATATTTTATTAAAAAAAAAGTTTAATTTTCATCTGCAATCCCTCATATATTCTCCTAATCAACCTTATGATTTTATCGGGGAATGCAAATGCTTCCATTGCCGTGCTCCTTAACTCCAGCTAACCCTGTCAAATGCTTTTGCTGTATGCAGTCCCACCAGCAACAGTGGTATTTCTTACATTCTGCTTCCCTCTGGATTATTAATGTTTTGTTAATGTCAGATGTTTTCTCACTTCCACAAAACCACACACATTGATCCATATATATCGATTTTGGCATCACCTTTGTCATTCGTTTAGCCATTATAGCTATAAACACTTTTATAATCATGGTTTAGGATTGAAATGGGCCTGTATGAAGCTAGATCTGATGGTCTTTACCCTCTTTAGGTATTGCAGCCACAACTGCTTTCTTCCAGGATGTTGGTGCTTCTCTTTCTCTTAAAATACTGTTAAATAAAATCTTCCAGGTCTTTATCAAATTTTCCCTTCCAGATCCCAAACTTCCTCAGAATACCATCTGTTCCTGGGGACTTTCCTGTGGATTGGTTATACATCACCGTTTTTATCTCATCTCGTATCCGAACTGTTAGTAATTGATCCTTATCTACCTGTAACATTGGCATATTTCATTCTTCCATAAACATTTCCATTTGTACCTTTGCTTGATTTCCATATTTCTCCGTTGTATACAGACTTTCATAAAATTTCCAAAATATGTGTAATATCTCTTCAGAATCTCTTGATTATCTTCCTTATTATAGACTTCTTGAGCTTGGCAACATCCCTTTCTACTTTGTTGTCTGAGTCGTGCTAAACGTTTTTGTGCTCTGGAGTTGTTATCCAAAAATGTTTGCCTAACAGCAGTCTTTCTAAAATCATGCATATTGTTGAGGTAATGTCTTATTTTCTGTTTAACATTCTGCACTTGCTCCTCTTCTTGTTCTGTGAAATTCCCCATATTCTGCAATACTTTAGCATTTGTTAGTTCCTCTAAATAATTCTTGTTACTTCTTAACTATCTCTCTCTTTCTTTAACTTCCCTCTATTTGTAAACTCCACTTTAATTTTATCACACTCCCTAGCTATTTTTTCAGAAGAAATTTCTGTCTTCTCTAATACCTCCCAAATAATTATCGACTACCCATTCATTAAATTCTTCTCTTTTCAGCAGATAGGAAAGCAACAGTGTCTCATTTTTATTTCATTACCCTGCTTTATTTAGCTGCTGTTGGCGAGTGAACTGAAATAGCTATTGGATGCATATCAAAACTTTCAGTTAAATGCATGTGTTCCTGTGAAATTTAAGTTCTGTATAGCCTTATTCCAGTTTTTGGAACTTGGGGAATAATATGTAAATTAACCACAAACTCATACTACTGAATTCACATCTTCCATGCCAAATATTTTCATAAATTTCTTCAAAAATCTACTCTGTTATATTTTCCCTTCTGCACCCAGCAGACGCATCTTCACTGCTGCAAATCAAATTCCAGTCTCCACCTATAAGTAATATTCCATGCTGAAAGCTGATTATTTCTCAGGAATTCTGTTAAGCTGCATTGTAGCATTTTTAGGTGGAATATAAATACTGGCCACTGTAAACTTCCCCTTAGTACTACAAATCTACCATTATTGTTTTTTTTTATCCTTTTCTTTCACTATTGGATCTCCTGTTTTCCTTTGTCCCAGGTAGTTCACTGAATAACCACCCTGAAAACCTTTCTTTGTCAAATTCAAATGTTCAGTTATTTCCAAATGTGTCTTTTGTAGCATAGCTATTTGCACTCTACATTTTTTAATACAGTTCACTAGTCTTTCTTTTTGTATATATCTATGAGACAATTTACATTTAAAGGTAATTTTTTTTAACATGGCGCTTTCTATATTGTTCGCTTTTGTTTGTAACAACTTTTTTAAAGTATCTAGTTCCAGCTTTTGTTTTACATGTATACACTAATGCTTGAACTTAGTTGTTTCTTGTCATATCCATGTGAGCCTCTGTCGCATCTTACAAAAATTGTTTTATTGAATGCTCTCAAACAAAAAAATAAACACAGCCCAGATACATTCCTAAAACCTATTAACTTAATGCTAACACACAAATCTATGTACATCTTCAAATATTGAAGTTTTACCCTCCTAATAGGAACAACTGTCCCAAAACTGACAGCCACACTCAGATACTTGGGTTAACCTAAATGGAAGGTAATCCATGCTAAGACGCATGGTGCAGTGTGTGCTTATACTAAGTGCTGTTTGGTTGTGTCTTACCTTTATTGCTGTCCCAGATTGGGAAAACAATTGAATGCTTTCAGAAAACATTTATCTCCTAGACATTGAAAGAAGGTCATCAAAAGAAAGAAGTGTTCTGTTTTTATTAGTCTTTATCAGATTTTCTCCTTTTAGACACGATAACCAGATACAGAGTTGCTTCTGCAGGCATTTGTTTGCTGGAGGAAAGCTTTATTATATTCAGTGTTCTTTTTATTTATTTGCTTTCCTCTTAAAACTTGTTAGTAGGTCAAGCCAAGGACCAAAATCCAGTTATTTCCTTGCACAAGAATGAGAAAAAGCACATCACTTTTTCTTGTATCATGCTCTTTTCACCAGACTTTTCTTTTTTACATCGCAGTGCCTATATTTCTTAAAACTAAACAAGGAGAAAGAGAGAAGAAAAAAAATGTGGGCACCTGTTTATATTAGTATCTCCATTACACTTGAAAATAAATGAGAAAACTTGACTTTACAGCATACAAATTATATCGTGCACTACTACTAATACTATTCTACTATTATACTACTGTTACTACTGTTAAGAACAAAATTTTGTTTTACTTGGTTAAGTCTTTCTCTCTCCTCTTCCCCTGTCCTGTGTGTGCTTCCCACAATAGGGCTTATGCTTTAGAGTCCCCTACAAGTTTAACAATGTAGAAAAAGTCCAATATTTCCAGGTTTTCTTGTTCTGTCATGTTTCACAAATATATTTAATGCTTTGTAATCCCACATTTTTGTCAATATCTGAGTTGCTAGTTTATTCCTCTTTATCTACATCTCCCAGATCCAGTTTCTGCTTGATTTCCTTGGGTCTTCTAGTCAACTCTTATGCTTTTTCTTATCCGTCAAGCATTTTCCATTGAAACATTGAAAAGGTTTCAGTGGCACAGTCTCTCTGTGGTCTTTATTACAAGAAGAAAAAGAAGCAGAATCTCCTAATGTTTCACATCTCACTTTTTGTTGACAAACTTTTGTATTTCCTCCTTAGCATGTTCTGTACCAAAATAAATTATGTTGTCCCTCCAGGAAAGAATATTCTGGAAATGGCTGGGTACGTCCGTTTGAATCTCATGCCAGTTTCTCGATATTCCCTGATTAGTGTAATAAATGTACTCCTCTCATAGATCATTCTCTCTCCCACTAATAGTACTGTGTCCTTCTGCCACAGCTTTGTTGGAATCAACTTTATCTGCTGGTAGGATTGCATCTTTTCTGTTAAAGGTCTAGGCTGCTTTTTCATGGTTAGGTTTGGAGCATACACATGATGTGCCCTTTCAGTTAACAACTCTTGCTGTGGAATACCAGTCCAACTGCTTATTTGTACTTTCATAGAATTACTACAGTCTCATCCTTCCAGCTTCTCTGGTACAGCAGAAAATCTCAATTTTTCCATATGTATCCTAGCCACTAATTCTGTTATTTTTTTTTAAAACATCTCTTCTTGAGCAGTCTCTTATTCAGCCAGACTTTTCTTCATTTCCACCTCTGATTTTTGCATTTTTATCACCTCATCTGAATATCTGTTTAAAGCTTATTCCATTTTTTTCAGCTTTTTGTTAAGTGAGTTGATATACTACATCAGTATTTCATTTATTTTAATCGGCTCTGAGAACATTTGACTTGTTTCATCTAGGTTACTGGAAGGCATGTCTTGCAACAAAGCTGGAACTTCCACTGATATTTGCTGAACAACTGCAGAATTCTTCCTAGTGTTTTTTCTTCACCTTTTGTGATTGAGTTTTTTTCAGGTTCTCTGAATTTCTTTTTTGCTGGCATTTAGGCAATGCACTTACTAATCAGTTACTGAAATTTACCAAAAAAAAATACACATTTACTGTCTCTCTTTCTGCTGCTTTTGTTTTCACACTTGGATAGTTGAAATTAAGCTGTTAGTCAATGTGCAGATATCTTGGCAGTCCTTTTTGATATTAAAATTGTTAGTATATTTTCTATTGAATAATATATAACCTAAAATACTTATTAAAAGGTTTAAAAACGGTTGAATTCAAGTGTTTGCTATGTTCCTAAAGTAATGCTTTCTCTTCTCATGAAGCTCCATAGAGCTATACAAAACTAAACTCTTAATTTTACACCAGAGTTTCTAGCTGTAAATTAAAACTTAAATCTTGAGACTAGGAAGCAAGTAACTGATATGGCCACTTTGAACCTAAGTTTTGCACTGTCCCTGAGGAGAAAATGAAACCAATTAAAAAAACTCCTGTTTGGCAAATAACAAGAAAAAACAACTCCTTGACGTGTGTGATGTGTTCAAGAGGAGAACGTTTTTAAGTGAAGAGGTGAACATACTGGATGTTATGGTAGTAGTACTTGGAAGTTTATTGGTGTGTGATCCACAGTATAATAGTTAACAAGTTCACCATGAAAACCACTAAAAAAATAGGTGAAATGGCAACTTATAAAATTATACTAATACTTTATTAAAATAATAGGTTAAGCGCTTTCATCTAAAATACTTTAGACTTCATCAGATGGTTCTGATGAAGTCTAAAGTATTTTTAGATGAAAGCGCTTAACCTATTGTTCTTTTAATAAAGTATTAGCATAATTGTATAAGTTGCCGTTTCACCTATTTTTTTAGTGGTTTTCATGGTGAACTCGTTAACTATTATACTGTGGATTTTGTTGGTCGTGAGTTCCTTGTTTGGTTATATTGGTGTGTGATGTAGGAAAAGAGGGAGATGTGGAAGGATAATTGTCGTTTTAAGCATGTACCAGTGTGACAGAGAAGAAAAAATGAACTTAAAATATTGTCTTATTAAACATGTCATTTGCAATGGTAGGAGGTTTTAACTGCAGTTTTACAAAGGAGAAGAGGGGAAAAACACAAGATTTGAAAGTAATGAGAAGTTATAAGACAAGAAGGGATGAAAATAGGAAAAAAAGAGAATGGGCAAAGAAAATATAAACTTTTAGAACCAAAGTAGATTATGCGGTGTATTCAAAAGATATTAAATAACAGGTGGGGTTGAAATGGCTTGAATTTTAAGATCATTGAGTGGTATGGGCTGGAAGGAGATGACAGAGGAGTGATATTGGAAGAGAAAGGAATAAAAAGACTTGCTAAACAGTTTATATGAAAAGGAAACAAAAGATTTTTTGGGTACAGCGTCTGACAGTGAGAGTGCATTGTAAAAATGTGACCAATTAGTGGAGCAATTGTAAAGAAAAATAAAGAAAACCATTTTCATTTTAGAAAAAAAAAACTAAAATAAAGGAATATAAACCTATGTAAAGAAATTATAAAAACATGAAAAAATAGAACAATTTGGTTATAGAATTACACAAATAGAAAACAGAGAACTGTTTTTAAAAATCTTTGTCTAAACACATTTTAAGGAGAAAGGAAAGGCTTCATTTTTTGGAAAAGAAAAAAAGAAAAGGAAGAATGGATGCAATGCTTGACAAAGGAAATATAAGAGAACAAATAGAATTAATGGAAATCGTGGAAGAGTTTGGTGGAATGTATGAAAAGGAAGTAGTATAAGAAGTATGTATTGTAAAATAAAATCTGAAAATGTTAAGAATTCTCCTGAATTGGGAGATTACTCTGAAAGAAATGGAAGAAGCAATAAAACGAAGGGAAGAAACAGCACCAGGGACAGATGAAGTAAGTTATGAATATTATAAAGAGATGAACAAAAATGAGAAATTCATATTCTGTAAAATATTAAATGAATGCATAGAGGAAGGAGTAACATGACAGGATATATGATGGTGTGATGACACTTAAATGGAAAAATGAAAGAAAATATTTAAAAAAAATGAAGACGATAACATTGAGAAATACTGATTATAAAATCTTTGTGAAAATACAAAAAAGGATGCAGAAGGTTTTGGATGAAATTATAGCGGAAGAGGTGAAGAAAATGTTAATAGTAAAGGAAGTGATAGATATGATTTTGAAATAAAATAAGTACGGCTAGTGACTTGTTGTGGCAAAGTATTTTGTTAAGGTTAGTCATGAAGTGAACTGATGTAGACGATTCTACAGACGTATGGCACAGGAGAAAATAAAATCATGTTATAAAAGTATGCTGTGAAATACCATGGATGAAAGTTATAGTAAACAGGAGAAAAGATAAAAATTAAGACAGAAGTTACTTAATGCCTTTGGGTACAGCTTTCAATTTGGGACAGTTCTTTTCAGGAAGGTTAAACTTTTATTTGGAGATGTACATCATTTTGTGTGTGTTTGTTTTAAACTAATAAGTTATGGGGGAGTTTTGAGGGTTTTCATTAAAACAAGAAGCCTTGCAAAATTTGACATAGGTTCAAATGGAGCTGACAAACTGAATAAAGGATCAACCTGCGAAACATTAGTGGGTGCATGTGAAGGAAAAGCTGGAAGTAGACATTTAAAAGGTTTTCATATATAATAGGTGGGAATAAGAACTTCTTACAATAGCTACACTAGACATATGGGGATTGCTTCAAGTATAGAAAAAGGTAAGAGTATTGAATTATGTTAAGAAATGCAGAGTGCAAATAGCAATACTACAGGAGACACATTTGAAAAGAAGTGAGCATGTGAATTTAATAAAGGGTTTCAGGATGGATATTCAGCAGAATGTCAGGGACAAAGGAAAAGGGGGAGTACTTCAACTAATTTCTAGACAAACTCCAGTAAGTAATATTAGAGGGAAAAAGAGAGTAATGGTAAAATTGTGGTAGTAAGTGGATACTAGCAAGGGAGAAACATTTTGCTGGTACGTATTGAAATTCTGCTTAAAACTGCTATTATGGAGCTTAAACTTTTGGGAGAAATAATCTGCTTTCAGCAGGGAATGTTAATTATAGCTGGGTACTCATACTTAGTTTGCAAAAGTGAGGATGTATTTGGGGGTCCTAGAAGGAAAATGTAATAAAAGCGGGTAGATTTCTGAAGGGATTTATGAAAATATTTGTATTGAAGATGTGAATTTAGTAGTGGGAACTCTGAGAGTATATGCATATTATTCCTCAGAGTACAATAATTGGGCTAGACTAGACAGAAATTTTATTTCATGGGAACATGTACATTTAAATTCCCCAAGGTACGATAACTGGGTTAGACTAGACAGAAATGTATATTCCACAGGAACATGTGCATTTAATTGAAAGCTTTGACACAAATCAAATAACTATTTCAGATCATGTGGCAATAAAAATAAAAATGCAGGGTAATGAAATAAAAGTGAGACACTGGAGCATCCCCACCTACTTGTTTTAAAGAGAGGAGTTTAAGGAATGGGTAGTGACATTTCTTTAGAAGTTGTAGCTAGTGAGTGGGATAAAATGAAAGTGGAGTTTAAAAAAGTAGGTAGAAATTAAAGAAAAGAGATATGGTTAAGAAGTAGCAAGAATTGTTTAGAGGGGCTGACAAAGGTTAAAGTATTGCAGAATAAGGGGAATCTCATAAAACAAGAGGCACAACTGCAGAGTGCTAAAGAGAAAATAAGGGAGCATCTGGATAATATGCAAGGGTTTAGAAAAAAATTACTGTTAAGCAACTGTTTTTTGATAACTCCAGAGCACAAAAACTTTTAGTACAATGACTTGGGCAACAGAAAGTAGAAAGGGTTGTTGCCATATTTAGGGAGGTTCATACAAAGAAAAATAACCGGAGATCCTGTAGAAGTATTGTAGATATTTCAGAAATTTTATGAATTTGCATAAGGCAGAGGAATGTAGAAATCGTGAAAAAAGCACAAATGGAAATATTTATGGAAGAGTTAAGTATGTCAAGGTTAGAGGTAGATGAGGCTCAACAATTGACAGTTAAGACAGGAGGAGATGAAATAAAAACTGTGATGCATAATCAATCTGCAGGAAAGTTTCAAGAAATAGATGGTATTCCTGTGGAAGTTTAGAAGTTTGGAGGTGAGAAAGTGATGAAGATATGGACGGTTTTGTTTAACAGTGTTTTAAAATGAAGGGAAGCAGCAACATATTGGAAGAAAGCTGTGGTAGCTGTAATACCTAATGATGGTAAAGACCCATCAAACCCAACTTTGTATAGGTCCATTTCAGTTTTAAACCATGATTATAAAGTGTTTGTCTATAAAAGCTAAATGAATGACACAGTTAATAAATATGGATCAGTGTGGTTTTATGGAGGAGAGCCAAGCATTTGACAACATTAACAGAACAGTGATGATTAAGTGGGAAGCAGAATGTAAGAAAATACCACTGTTGGTGGGAGTAGTACAAAATAAGCTGAGATTCTGTCAGTAGAGCGATGAAAGAATTTGCATTTCCTGATGCAAAAATAAGCTTAATTAATATTATATAGAACAAATCAAAGGCAAAATTTGAAGTGGGAGGGTTCCCATCTTAAAGTTGAATCTGAACAGAAGAACCAAGCATGGGTTCCATCGTTCCCTTTCGCTGTGTGGATTATATTTAGTACCACTGGCAAAGAAAATAAGGGATTCAGAAATTCAAGGATATAACTGCTATGATAGCCAAGAAAAGTTGGCTTTGGACTTCCAAGATGGCTGCACATTGCGTAACAGCTTAATTCTAGTTCTTGCAAGTGTGAAGACAAACACAGCAGAGAAAACCAGTGGACTTAAATTTCTGGATAAATTTCAGTAACTAGGTAGCAAGTGCACTGCCTCGATGCCGGGAAAAAGAAAAACAGAGGAGGTGAAAGAAAATCGGCTACAAAAGGTGAGGAAAAAACACTGACTAGTACTGCAGTTGTTCAGCAAAAATCAGTGCAAGCTCCAGACATGTCCGATAACCTAGAGGAAAGTATAAAACAGCTGCACACAGACCTGAGTAAAATAAATGAAACATTGATGGAGTATATCAACTCAAGTAAAAGGCTGGAAAAATGAAAAAAAAGCTTTAAACAGATATTCAGATGAGGTGATAAAACTGCAAAAATCAGAGGTTGAAATGAAGAAAAATGTGGCTGAATATGAGACTGCTCAAGAAGAAATTTTAAAAAATAATAGAATTAGCGGACAAAGCATATAAGGAAAACCTGTGTTTTTCTGTTGTACCAGCGAAGTTGGAAGGAACAGACTCTATCAGTTTTACAAAAGCACAAATAAGCAACTGGACTGGTATTTCACAGCAGTTGTTAATTGAAAGGGCACGTCATGTATATGCTCCAAACCTGACTATGAGAAAGCAGCTTAGACCTTTAATAGTAAAGCTGCAATCCTACCGGCAGAAGGGGTTGATTCTGACAAAACTGTGGCAGGACAAAGTGCTAAAAGTGGGAGACGGCAGAGTGTTTGTGGAGAATGATTACTCACTGTACACCTGCGAGAAGAGGAGTAAATTTATTCCACTATTCAGGGAACGTTGAGAAGCAGGCATGAGATTCAAACTGCTGTACCCAGCTATCTGCAAAATCATCTTCTCTGGAGGGACAAAATCATTTTTTGATGAAGTATATGCTAAGAAGGAAATACAAAAGTTTGTCAAACAAAGTGAGCTGTAAAACAGGAGGAGATTTTTCTTCTTGTTCTTTGGGTAGTAAAGACCACGGAGAGACTGTGCCTGTGAAACCTTTTCCAATGTTTCAATGGAAAATGCTGGCGAGAAGGAAGAGAGCATGAGAGTTGACTAGAAGAACTGAAATTACATTGGAAATGAAGCAGAGACAGGATTTGGGAGATGAAGATGAGCAGGAACAAAACTTGGAAACTGACAAATGTGGGAGTACAAAGCAATAATGGTTGAAAGAATGGCAGAAGTGATTCCCAAAATTGATATGGATCAATGTGGTTTTGTGGAGTGGAGGCAAACATTTGACATTAAGAGAACATTTATGATACAGAGGGAAGCAGAATGTAAGAAAATACCACTGTTGGTGGGTCCTGATGCAGAAAAAAACATTTTACAGAGTAGTATGAGACATTATGATCAGGGCAATGGAAGCACTTGCTTTGCCTGATAAAATTATAAGGTTGATTAGGAGGACGTGTCGGGGATTGGAGGCAAATATTTAAGTTTGTGTGTTCCTCTCTGATAATTTTACTTAAGCAGAGTAATCACGCAGAGGTGTCCTTTATTTCCTGTTATTTGCGTTAAATTTAGAACCACTAGTAAAGAAAATAAGGGACTCAGAAATTCAAAGATATAATTGGCATGGTAGTCAAGAAAAGCTGGCTCAATTTGTGGATATAATTTTATACTTAATAAAACCAGAAAAGGGCATTTCAGTGTTGTGGAACATTTTGAGACAGTTTCATATCTTTTTGGGATACAAAATTAATAAATCTAAAACAAATGCAGTAGCAATAAATTATGTACCCAGACACAAACTGGTTCAGCAATATCCATGTTTGTGTGGACATGATAAAATTAAGTATTTAGAAGTATGGATTAAAAACAATTGTGGTGTGGCAGCTAAGGATATGTGGGAAGAGACTACACAAAAGATAATGCAAAAACTGAGACATTGGACAGTGTGTTGTATGGATATGGATAGTAACATACAAGCAGTTAAAATATTTTAGACCCTTTAGTCTTATACATAGGCCAGGCATACTTTTATCCACCAGAGGAGAAGTTGTTGATAGCAATTAATAAAGAGCTGAGTGAATTGTCTGGGAGGGGAAGATGGCAAGAGTCAGGTGGGATAAGCTTATTCTTCCAATAGAAGAAGGGTGATTACAATTGCCATGTTTAAAGGGGTGTTTCAGAGCTACACAGTTAAGGTTCCTGTGTATAGCACAAGCAGAAACCTATAACTGAAAGTGGAAAGGGATGATGATGAAACGGGGGGGGGGGGGGTTCAAGAAACTTGGAGAGACTGGGGTTTTGGATGCAGATCTTTGAGAATAACATTAATCATACAGAATATTAAATTCTTAAAGTAGCAGAAAGTATTCTAAGAACTATGCCAACATGGGAATGGAGAAAGGAGATTTGTTTTCATTTATATAAATGTTTGATTTCCTCTGTCATGATAATTTAATAAAGATGTTTCTTGTTTAGAAAAAAAGGCTTTATTTGCAGACGTTATTATTTTGTACCTGATAAAACCAGAAAATGACAACTCGTGTTGTGGAACATTTTGAGACAATTTCAAGTTTTTTGGGATATAAACTTAATGAAGACAAAACAAATGTTATAGCTGTAAACTATGTACTAACACAGGATTTGGTTCAGCAATACCCATATTTATGGGGACACGGTAAATTGAAATTTTTTAAGAGTATAGGGTAAAAATGATCCTGATGTCCTTCAAGGATGCATCTGCAGTCCTTACAAATGGGTTGTCCTGTCGTCAGGCAGCCCTTCGGTCAGCCGGATTCCAAAGTCTGGGTCTGGCCTCGGCTGGTGTCGCACTTCACCCGACGTCATAGCTGCAGTTCTTCGGGTATAAAGGCATCAGCCGACACCATTTTCCTCAGTCTTTCTTGCCGTGGCCGAAGCAGAAGCTGTTCGCAAGTGCCGGTCGCTCAGATCCAGAGATTACTACTACGAATACTACTTGAAGACTTCTAAAGCTAAGTACCCGTTGGGGACTCTTTCTTGCCTCAGCCGATGTCCGAAAAAGTGAATAACTGTTTAACTTGTGGGAAACAAATACCTCATAAAGATTTCCACTCTTACTGCTTACGTTGTTTAGGCCCAGACCTCGACGTAGCAGCTTGTTTAGCCTGTGCTTCTTTCAACCGATGGGCGCTTAGGCGCCGGGTCGGAGTTTGCTGAACAGTTTTTCGGCTCAGATTTTGCGTACATAATGCCGCCGGATCCTCCGACTTCACAAGTTGTTAAACGCAAAGAAAGGACCGACACTCACGGTCCGCGGTTCGCGAAACGCGGTTAAGCAAACCATGGCGTCTCGGTTTCGACGAAACCGAGCAAACGGTTCTATCTTCAGCGAATCCATGACTACTACCGAGGCCCCTTCTAACCTCGTTGAATCGGCCTCTGAAATTCAACCTGCTACTGTGGTTTCACAAGAATTATCGGACACCATCCCTTTGGATGTTTCAACCCCTGCGCGTGGTGCTGCTAGGCCGCCTGCAGCCATGTCCATAAAGGCCTTTGCCAGGGCTAAAGCAGCCAAAACTTCTAAGTCTGTGCCTGTTAAGCCCCCCCTCACGGGCCCAGTTCCAGTTCCCAACTGCTCCCTCTGGCAGAGGATCTCATCTCCTTAATAAGGGGATCCCAACCTCATCCAGACAGGGCCTCTCAACCTCCTCCAGAAAAGAGACCTAGAGCAGAGCCCCCTGAGCCAGTGTCCTCAGATGGTTCTTCTGATGATACAGACAATACAGACCATCCAGAGGCTCCTTTTTCTCCTTATGAAGACTCCGATGCTGAGGAATCGATTCCTTCTGCCTCTCCACCAGAGGAATTTTCCTTTGGGGAAACCTTACATGCCATGAGAGAGCAATTCCAATGGCAGGGGCAAGATTTCTCAGATTCAAGGAAAAGGCTTAGGACTTTTTTGCATTTACCACAACATAGGCCTTTAGCTATACCTCCAGTTCTTCCTGTTGTAGATTATGCATTTAATGATGCTTGCACTGCTCCTGATACTTTGCCTCCAGCCCCTGCTAAGCCCGATAGGTTCTACAGGGTCCCGGACACGCATCACCATTTATACAAGGCTCCTTTTGCAGATCCCGAGACTATCTCCCAGGGGCCTAAGGCAGTAGCCGACCTCATTTAAAAACCCTCTCCCCTCTGAAAGGGAATCCAGGTCCTTAGAGATGGGGTAAAAAAGTATACACCTCTGCTACTCTCTCAGCTAGGGCATTGAACTGTCAGTTTCATATGATCCAATACCAGGAGTTTATGCTTGATCAGTTAACTAAGAAACTGTCCTCTGATGATTCTTTAGATAAGAAATATGTTCTAGAAATGGTGCATAACATTCAGCAGGTTAGTAACCATTCTTTAAAATGTGGCTATGATGCACTGGAGGCTTCCTTTAGATCAGCCATGACTGGCACAGTTATAAGAAGGCATGCATGGTTGAAAGAACAGGTCTTGGCGGATCATGCTAAAGCAAAACTATTAGATGCTCCTATGGATAAGGTCAGTTTATTTGGTTCTCCTGCTCAGCAGGTACTGAAGAAAATGGAAGAGAAGGCAAAATCTGTACAAACAGTGAAAGATTTCTTACAGGTTCAGCCTCCAAGGTTTAGCAGGAACTGGCCTTCCAAAATGTTGTCCTTTCCAGACTCCTCTACAACACAGTGAGGCAGGAATAGGCGTTCAACCGGCAGTAATCATTCCAGAGGAGGTGCCTACAGGGGCGCCAGTGGCAAGGTAACAACCAGCGAGGCACAGACACAACTACTACCACTGCAACAGGACAATCACAGTGACTTGGCTCTGGCACCGCCTACCAGGGAACAAATAGCAGCACCCTTAGGCGGAAAGTTAGCCTTATTTTCAAAAACTGGCACTACATCACAAGAGACAAGTGGATTTTGCAAACTATAGACCAAGGCTACAGGTTTCATTTCCATACTTTACCAGGAAAAGAGGAATGCCAAACCTACCACCAAATCAAAAGACAGAAGCTCTAAAACAAATAGCTCAATTAGCAAAGATGAGAGCTGTGGAAAGGGTACCATCTATGGAACAAGGAAAGGGATTTTACTCCAGACTATTCCTGGTACCAAGAAAAGAGAAAAATTGGAGGCCTATTCTCGACCTGTCCGCTTTAAACACATTCATCATTGTTCCAAAATTCAAAATGCTGACCCTACAGCAACTTCTTCCCATGCTGGGCAAGGAGTATTGGCTGGTGACTCTAGATCTCAAGGAGGCATACCTGCACGTCCGCATACGACCAAATTGCAGAAGATACCTCAGATTTCTTGCAGGATCAGAGCATTATCAATTCTCAGCATTGCCCTTTGGCTTATCTACTGCACCCAGAGTGTTCACGAAATGCCTGGCATCAGTAATCGCTCACTGCAGGCTTCAGGGAATCCAAATATATCCATACCTGGACGACTGCCTGATACAAGCGGACAACAAAAACAAGCTAACAGAAGACTTACAAAGAGTCATTTGCTTACTGCAAGCCCTGGGATATACAGTCAATATAAAAATCAAGACTGATACCATCCCAAAGAATAACCTTCTTAGGTGCAGAATTGGACACAGTAAAACAGATGGCATTCCTAACTGCAGAAAAACAAGAACAACTTCCTCTCTACTTCTTGGCATTAACAAAGCAGAACAAACTAACAGCAAGGAAAGTACTGCAGGCCTTGGGCTTCATGGCATCCTGCATAATCCTGGTCCCTCATGCCAGACTGCATATGAGAAAGCTACAGTGGTACCTGAAGAATTTATGGTCTCAACACAGGCACAGCCTAGAAACCGAAATACCACTAATTCCATGCCTGAAACAAGAGTTCCTATGGTGGGCTCAGGCATGCCAGTCAAACCAGGTTTGCCCTCCCACAGCATTCAACCAACCCAAACCACCACAACGGACGCCTCAGACCTCGGTTGGGGGCCCACATGCTGGACAAGTGCATACAAGGCTTATGGACTCCAGATCAGCTGCACCTGCACATAAATCAAAAGGAAATGCTGGCAGTAAAACTAGCAATCCAGAATTTCAGACCATTCTTCCAAGAAGGGCAGTTGATGATAAGGACAGACAACACCACAGTCATGTGGTACATCAACAAACAGGGAGGCACTCATTCATACCCTCTATGCCGGATGGCACTGGACCTATGGAATATGGCTCTGAGCTACAACATTCAGTTACAAGCAATTTTTGTACCGGGAAAAGAAAACATCCTAGCAGACATATTAAGCAGAACTACCTTGGATGCTCACGAATGGATGCTACACCCGGACATCTTCAAGGTCATCACAAGGAAATGGGGACTGCCACAAATAGACCTATTCGCATCCCCACTCAATCACCAGCTCAAGAAATTCTGCACAAGGACGTACCACCCACTTGCTTGGAAGGTGGACTCTCTATCCTTCAGTTGGAAAGGCCTGACAGCATATGCATTCCCACCTCTTCCTTTGATGCACAAGGTGCTATTGAAAATCAAAGCGGAACGTCCAAGGATCATTCTGATAGCTCCAGACTGGCCAAGACAACATTGGTACCCATTACTGAGGAGCATGTCTCGGGGGAAAATGTGGACACTACCCCTGATTCCTTTGCTGTTAACTCAGAGCGGCTACAACACCCTGCATCCAAACCTGAAAACTCTGCAGCTGACTGCCTGGAACATTACATAAGAGCATCTAACCCAGATTTATCCCAAAGGGTTAAAGACATTATCCTTGAGGACCGCAGACCTTCAACAAGAAGGAGCTATGCAGGAAAATGGAAAAGGTTTCTCATTTGGAGTACTGAAAGGGGAAAAGATGTGTCAAAGGTAGACATTGCCAACATCCTGGAGTATTTGGCAGAGCTTTTCCATACAGGCCTGTCCTATTCCTCCATCAAGATACATGCATCAGCTATTTCTGCAGAATACAGTTTCGATCCCCCTGTCTTCTCGCATCCTCTACTCAGGCAGTTTCTGAGAGGAATTAAAAATGTAAAACCTCCTAGGAAACCACCATTACCAGCATGGGACTTGAACTTTGTGCTAGAAAAATTGACACTCCCCTTTCGAACCAGCAGCAACAGCAGATCTTCAACACCTATCCTGGAAAACTGCTTTTCTGCTGGCAATTACCTCAGCAAGAAGGGTTTCTGAGCTACAGGCTTTAATGGCAGTACAACCCTTCCTAATCTTCCATCAAGATAGAGTGTCCATGAGAACAAATCCTACATTTATGCCTAAGGTGGTATCCAGAGTGTCTTTAAACCAGGCTGTCCACCTACCTACCTTCTTCCCCAATCCACAGAACAGGGGGGAAAGACTGCTGCATACTTTGGATGTACATAGACAGTTGCGCTACTACCTGGACAGAGAACCAAGGGCAATAGAAAAACTGACCAGCTTCTGGTAGCATATGCAACAGGAAGGGAAGGAAAAGCAATTTCAAAACAGACAATCTCCAAGTGGATAGGAAATTGCATCAGATTCTGTTACTCCTACCATGGAAAGCAAACTCCACAGAACATAAGGCCTCATTCTACAAGGGCTACAGCCACTACCACAGCTTTCTTACGAGGAGTGGCTACCAAGGACATTATAGAGGCTGCTACTTGGACCTCCGTGCATACATTTGCCAAGAATTATAACTTACCTTTATACTCTAGATCCCGAGCAGGGTTTGCCACTGCTGTTTTGCAAGGGATCCTAACTACACCATAATTTCTTCTTCCTCCTCCCTAGTTTGGCTATGGTATTCTACCCATTTGTAAGGACTGCAGATGCATCCTTGAAGGACATAGTACAGTTTTGTACCTACCATAAATGTAGATGTCCGAACAGGAATGCATCTGCAGTCAGGATTACCCACCCTCCTTCCCTCTGTGGTATTCCTAGGGTATTTGCCCATCTAATAGCTAGCTGGGGGGGATCTCTTATGGTGTATTTGTTTGTATATATGTACATACATGCTTATTTTTTGTGTTTGCCTTCTACTATTTGGAAACATTGGCATTTATCCAAAATTTAGCTATCCAAGAGGGCAACTGGCATCTGGGGCAAGAAACACTGAGGAAAATGGCGTTGGCTGATGCCTTTATACCCGAAGAACTGCAGCTATGACGTCGGGTGAAGTGCGACACCAGCCGAGGCCAGACCCAGACTTTGGAATCCGGCCGACCGAAGGGCTGCCTGACGACAGGACAACCCATTTGTAAGGACTGCAGATGCATTCCTGTTCGGACATCTACATTTATGGTAGGTACAAAACTGTACTTTATGGCAGCTAATGATGTGTGGAAAGAGACCAAACAAAAATAATACAAAAACATAGAAACTGATGCAAACATTGCAAATGTTAATCCCTTTAGTTTTATGTACAAGTCCGGCATATTTTCATCAACCAGAGGAGAAGCTGGGACAGTAATTAAAGAGCTCATGGATTTTATCTGTGAGGGAAAGAAGCTAAGGGTCAAGTGAATTAAGCTGATCTTTCCAGTAGATCAAGGTGGCTTAAGGTTACCGGTTTTGGAGAGAGATAATAGATGTACACAAAGGGTCCTATTCATAAGACAAGCTGAAACCTATCACTTGAAGTGTGAAGGGATAATGGTGAAGCAGGGGTGAAATTGAGGAAATGAGGAGAGAATAGTATTTTGGATGTAGATCTTAAGGGGAATCACAGCCATACAGAATATTATATTCACAAAGTAGCCAAAATATTATAACATGTAAGCTAGCACGAGAATGGAGAGTCTGCCTATAGGGATAACTGCATTTAGGGGCACAGAGAATAGCCAAGAGTGGGCTAGAGTTTACTGGAAAAATTGGATAAAGAACCAAGGTATTGGGAGCAAATAACTAAAGAAGGAAAGGTAATAGAATGGGAAGGAGCTAGGAAGACATTTGGACTGCAGGCTATTTATTAGGGAAATCCTAAGTGAAGGATCTGCTCTGGTAGAGTTTGGTTGGATTGGGACAGAAGCTGCTGTTAAATAAGGGATAATTAGTAGGGTGTATAAAATATTCATGGTAACTATAGTAATTAATTAAGAACTTAAGTTTAATTCTGATAGCTGCAGACAAAGCAGTTACTAGAAAATGGAAATCAAAGTCTGTACCAACTGTATTTGAAGTAGTGAATATTGCAGCAGAGATAAAATAATTGAAAGTGGGATCTTTAGAAAAGGATAATAGCAAATAAATAGAAAACATGGAAATTATGTGAGCAGTGCATGCAAAGTAAGGTTTTGGAATAAGAGTGAGGTTTAAGGGAAGGCAGGAATTGAGCAGTTTATGTAATGCGTATTGTAATGTATTGATGATAATTTTATAAAAAGTGTATTAATGTTGGTAACTGTGAGCATGTTAACATGGTTTGTTTTAAATAAATGTATATATACCAGTGTCTTAAGTGATAATTCAGTAAATGTGTTAATAAAGAAAAAACTTAAGACAGGAGTAAAACAAGGATGTCCATTAAGTATTTGCCTGTTCATACTGGTAATGAATGCAATAATTTAAAGGACTGTGTGAAATGAAAGAAACAGAATGGGAGACAGAAACAAAGGAGTTATTTTTCTGTTGTGTAGATGATTCAGTGATTATGACTAAAAATAAGATATGGATATCTGAAATGGTGTAAAAGAGTAGGAATTATTAAAGAAAGATTGGCTGTAATTAAACATACGAGTTAAAAGCAAAGGCTTTGGTGATGGTAATAAAATAATTGGACTATATTATACAGGGAAGGAAATAAGTGTATTAAGAGTGATATTTGGATAGTTTGTGAATGCAATGAAACACTGGAAAATAATATTGGAAGAAATTCCTGTCATGGTTTATATGTTTTTATCTATAAATTAATAAGAAAGGTGTTTATGTATGTGTGTGTGTGTGTGTGTGTGTGTGTGTGTTTGTGTGTATATATATATATGTATATATATATATATATATATATATATATATATATATATTAAGAAAACTGTTATGGAGAGTTGTACGAGAGATTGGACACTAAAGAGGGAGAAAAGGACCTGTACCGATTAGCTAGACAGAGGGACAGAGCTGGGAAAGATGTGCAGCATGTAAGGGTGATAAAGGATAGTGAGGGAAAGGTACTCACAAGAGAGGAGAGTGTGTTGAGTAGATGGAAAGAGTATTTTGAGAGGCTGATGAATGAAGAGAATGAGAGAGAGAGAAGGTTGGATGATGTGGGGATAGTGAATCAGGAAGTGAAACAGATTAGCAAGGAGGAAGTAAGGGCAGCTATGAAGAGGATGAAGAATGGAAAGGCTGTTGGCCCAGATGACATACCAATGGAAGCATGGAGGTGCTTAGGAGAAATGGCAGTGGAATTTCTAACTAGATTGTTTAATGAAATTTTGGAAAGTCAGAGGATGCCTGAGGAGTGGAGAAAAAGTGTTTTGGTACCTATCTTTAAGAATAAGGGTGATGTGCAGAGCTGCAGTAACTACAGAGGGATAAAACTGATTAGTCACAGCTTGAAGTTATGGGAAAGAGTAGTGGAAGCAAGGTTAAGAAGAGAGGTGATGATTAGTGATCAGCAGTATGGTTTCATGCCAGGAAAGAGCACTACAGATGCAATGTTTGCTCTGAGACTGTTGATGGAGAAATACAGAGAAGGTCAGAAGGAGTTGCATTGTGTCTTTGTAGACTTGGAGAAAGCATATGACAGGGTGCCTAGAGAAGAGTTGTGGTATTGTATGAGGAAGTTGGGAGTGGCAGAGAAGTACGTAAGAGTGGTACAGGATATGTACGAGGGTAGTGTGACAGTGGTGAGGACTGCAGTGGGAGTGACAGATCCGTTTAAGGTGGAGGTGGGATTACATCAAGGATCAGCTCTGAGTCCTTTCTTATTTGCAGTGGTGATGGACAGGTTGACAGATGAGATCAGACAGGAGGCCCGTGGACTATGATGTTTGCAGATGACATTGTGATCTGTAGTGAGAGTAGGAATCAGGTTGAGGAGACTCTGGAGAGGTGGAGATATGCTCTAGAGAGCAGAGGAATGAGGGTCAGCAGGGCTAAGACAGAATATATGTGTGTAAATGAGAGGGAGGGTAGAGGAATGGTGAGGATGCAGGGAGTAGAGTTGGTAAAGGTGGACGAGTTTAAGTACTTGGGATCAACAGTTCAGAGTAATGGTGAATGTGGAAGAGAGGTGAAGAAGAGAGTACAGGCAGGGTGGAATGGGTGGAGAAGAGTGTCAGGAGTGATTTGTGACAGACGGGTATCCGTAAGAGTGAAAGGGAAGGTCTACAAGAGTGTAGTGAGACCAGCTATGTTATATGGGTTAGAGACAGTGGCATTGACAAAAAGGCAGGAGTCAGAGCTGGATGTGGCAGAGTTAAAGATGTTAAGATTTGCAATCGGTGTGACTAGGATGGATAGGATTAGGAATCGGTATATTAGAGGGTCAGCTCATGTTGGACAGTTTGGAGACAAAGCAAGAGAGACGAGATTGCGTTGGTTTGGACATGTGCTGAGGAGGGATGATGGGTATATTGGGAAAAAGATGCTAAGGATGGAGCTGCCAGGTAAGAGGAATAGAGGAAGGCCTAAGATAAGGTTTATGGACGTGGTGAGAGAGGACATGCAGGCGGTTGGTGTGACAGAGCAAGATGCAGAGGATAGGAAGAAATGGAAAGAGATGATCCGCTGTGGCGACCCCTAACGGGAAAAGCCGAAAGAGAATGATGATGATATATTAAGAAAACTAGATTATTTAGTAGATGTACATGTTTCTGTCTAGACCTGAGAAAGAAATATTAGAAATACTTTTTAATTGTATGTGGGGATCAAGACTGAATCCACTAAAAAGAAAGGGCGATATACAGGCCAAAAAGGAGGAGGTTTGAATCTTAAAAAAAACCCTTTAGTGTAATTTGAATCTATACATTTTGTTCTGGGTAATAAAGAAAGTTGAGAGAGAGAGAGTTGCAGACTGTGAGGAGATGTCATATGTAAGGTATGAAGAAGTATAGAAATAGGAAAAAGGGAATATATGAATATATAATTATGGAAGGTAAATATTAATGATTGATGTAAACAAGGTTATAGCATACCTTTATGGAGAAGTCTATGGTGTATCCTTGGAATTAATTAAAATATGATGTAAAAATACTATAAGAATAGAAGGAAAGAGTTTGAGTTTTGCTATGAAGCAGGATCATTTTCTGTGAAGAATTTTTGGAAATGTTACCGGTTAAAAGCAATATGAGGTATAAAATATTGGAAGAAAGAAAATGTGATGAGTGTAATAAGGAAGAAACAGTAAAATATTAGGCCAGATTCCAAAAGGCTTGCTGTCAGTGTAAGTTACTTACTCAGGTGTAAGTTTGCTTTATAAATTGGCCTTGTACAGGAGTAAGTCACTTACACTGTGTGCATGTTGTTAGGAATCTGACTCATTGCTTTTTTTTTTAGAATGTAAAAAAATTGTCATATTTGGAGAAGTTTTAAAAATATAAATGGAAATGATTTTTACAAAGTAACGGTGGATGTGATATATGGAAAAATGGGGAAAAAGTGAATTTGAAAAATGGGATTTTATATTGTTTGTATCAAGTCTGGTTATTGTGGCAAAGATGTGAGGGATTAAAATGGAGATAATGGTGTTAGATTAAATAAAACATGGTTGTGGAAATAAGGATGGGGGATTAATAAAGAAATGTTAAAGAACAACTGATGTTTAAAAAAAAAACAGATTTTTTTGTGTCTTTGAAAAGATGAATCCCTGGATTCATAAAAGCTTGCACGGAGTACAAGATGAGTGTAGGAGGTCAAGCCGGCAATATGTCTGCCGTGCGATCCAGGAACAGCCAGCAGGGGCATGCACGAGAGCTGCTAAAGCTAGTCTTGCACGGACAGTGTCATGGTATGCAAATTACCTCATTTGCTGGTGAAAGCCATGCAAATGAGGTAAATTTGCGATCCAGCAAACACTAACTGTCCATGGAAGATTAGTGTTACTTGCAGAAATGTACTCTGTTGGTAACGGAGTACATTTCTGCAAATAGCTAAATGGAGCTATGACAGCTCCAAATAAAGGATGCATACAGTTGAGGAAGCATGCCAATGGCCAAATATAAGGCCATTGGCAGTGCAAAATGTTTAAAAACATGAAAATGTGACTTTATTTTTTTTTCCCCATCTCCGATGTTTAAGCATAGCGTAGCACCGCGCAAACGTGCGGCGCTTAAAAAAAAGAAGAAAATCATTTAAAAAAAGCCATAAATAGGCATTTTCACTAAAAAGCTTATTCTGCCATGCAGGTGAATGGCAGGCTGAAGACAACATGGCTACTGACTAGTGGTTGCTAAGGGGGGAAGCTCAGTGTGAGAGAAGTAACCATGCATTACTAGGCAATCCTTTGCAAATGAGGATAAGGATAGTGAATCCCAATTTTCCCAAGCATGTGAGGCATGTCCCAAGAGTGTAAGATTAGGAGTAGGTGAGTAGAAGACTAGAATATAGGTGACTTCATGAGGGTGTGTGTCAAACAGGCTGTAGGCTAATTGGAGCACAGTGGCTCGTGTTTGCCCTGAGTTGCTCAGGATTGCAGAGAGACGTGTTTACAGTTGTCCTATTTGAAAACCTCAAACCCAGGGTGCACACTGTTAAAAGATAGGAAACTCCTTGCAAACATGCACACAGCATGTGTGCGGTGCTGCCCCTGGCGGAAACAGAAAGGCAAAAGGAAGGAAAAGAAGTAGTAGGAAGTTAACCAAGGAGAACTAGCAGAGCTGCCAGGTGAAATATATCAGAATCAGCCAATTACACAGGCGGCAGACTAGACCAGCCCAGCCCAGCCCAATACTTTAAACTCTGTAAACACCATTCCCCCCTGTTTTTTTCTCAAGAACTCTGCAACACTGTAGTATACAAAGAGGGAAAGCTTAAAAAACTTGTCAGACAAAATGTCAAGGGCTGCTCTTGCTATTATAAACCAACATGTGCAAGGTGCTGAGGATGGTGAAGTTGTGAATGCTGCTGAGCAACCCACAGTGAGGAGATGGAGAAGAGTGTACAGACCCAGGGTGACCTACCAGGGGCTACATGAGCTGGAGATAGTGGAGCGCTATAGGGTGGACAGGGACCTCCTACAGCAAATTGTTGAGCTGTGCTGGCCGCGCCTCACACACAGAACCAACAGAGGGGAACCCATCCCAGTGGATACCAAGGTATGTGTTGGCCTAAGAATACTAACTACAGGTACCTTCCAAGGACCAACTGGTGATATGATGGGGATTTCACAGGCATCAGCATCCAGGGTACTCCACCAGTTCCTGGATGCCATGTCAGCGAGCACATATATTTTCCCAACACCCGTGAGGCATTGGCCAGCAATATGAGTCTTTTCCACCAAATAGCAGAATACCCTGAGGTAGTGGGTGCAATAGAATGCATGCACATACGCATCAAAGCAGCACCCGGTGAGCGGGGTAGGGTCTACATCAACCGCAAGGGCTTCCCCTCCATCAACTGCCAGTTTGTGTACGATGCCCAGGGCATAATAATGAATGTGTGTGCTGGATGCCCTGGAAGCTATCACAATTCCCACATTTGGCATCTGACCCAGCTGTACCAGTTATTTGCCAATGGGGACATTCCCTATGGTCACCTAGTAGGGGATGCTGGATATGCACTGGAGCCATGGCTGATGACACTCATCAGAAATGCACACTCATCAGAAATGCACACACATCTGAACAAGAACTCCATAATGAGGCACACGCACAAACAAGAATCATAATAGACCGTGTGTTTGGGATGCTTAAGTCACAGTTCCGGTGCCTGGACTCATCTGGTGGAGCCTTGCAGTACTCGCCAACTAGATGTACCCAAATTGTTATGGTATGTGCTATGCTCCATAATATGATCCTGCGGAAACAGTTGCAGCAGGAACAGCATGGGGCAGGGCCAAACAGCCCCCCACCATTGCCAAGGCCTGCACAGGCACAGCGTGACTTGGAGGAGGAACACCCCGAGCCTGCCCCAGTAGGCAGAAGGAGGTGTGCCCATTATGCCCTGACCTTGTCGAAGAGGCAACACATAGCACATACACTGACTCAGTAGGAACCCTGGAAATGACACCTCTCTCTGACTCGCACATACAGTAAAAGGGATGCCTAACTTGACACTACCTGTTTTCAAACATGTATAGGGAGTGTATTATGTGTATCCGACATAGGCAGCCCTGCAGCACCACCCTCAATACTGGCGCAGACACAAGTTAAGTCACTCACACATACCAGTTGGGGGGGGGGTCACATACTTAACAGTCACAGCCAGCAGGACAGTTGTAGACAAACGCAAACACAAACAAATGCTGTATCATGCCCTCTGAAGAGGCCTATGGGTAACCTCCCCCAGGCCTAAGCAGACAGATAACAGCAGGCCAGGCAGTGTGATGTGGGTTGTGTAGGCTATGAAGTCGCAAACTAATATGCGTGTAATTGGAAGCTAAGTTCTGTAGTACAGTGGTATGCCTTAAGCCAGTACAATAGGCAACAGTACAGACTGAAATGGAGTACCTGACATAGCAGTGCAGGCCTAGCAAATGTTTATAAGTGTCAGGTGTACCCCTCATCCTATGTACACCCACAGTAAGAATCAGGTGTGTCCCCCCCAGGTAGAAATGTACAAATAGCTGCCCCCCCCCCTGCATGTATAAATGTTGATAAGTCTATACAAATTGACTCATGGAAGCCCTGCAGGCACAGGGTGCTTCCTGTCGATGTACAACACAAAGGTGAGCCCTGAAGTAAAAACCAACTTGATTTGTCACACACATAGTATATATGCCCATAGTGGGCATGCTCACACACTTAAACAAATTTAGCAAATTTCAGTCAACAACATACTGAACGGTCATACTGAGCATGCTCACACATTTAGGCCATGTTTGAGTACAGCAATGGGCCACACATATCTGACAGTTGCAGTTCTTACTCCAGACACATGTCACTATTCACCAATCCTGCCTTGCGCACACAGTGATATGAAAACAGACCCATATAAGATATTGGACCCCTGTCATAATCAAACTATGTAATACAAGTACTTAAGTTGTTCAAAGAAAGTTAAAATCCAAAGAAGAAAATCTCCGATCAGTATCATCAAGAAACAATGAGCACTCCTAACATTATCCAAGCCAAGCTCTGCCAAAAATATTGCCAAAGATTCCATAGAGAACCATGAAGCTTTCTTTAGCTATGTCATAAATATCAATGTAAACTCATATATGTTCTGAGTTAATGCAAAATGTAAATGAATACAGGTACATGACTGACATTGCCAACATCTTTCCAGACAGGTTCTTACATATTTACCCCCCCCTCTCACTGACAAAAGGGCCCATTACCATACCTGGAGATTGTGAAAACTCAGAAATTACATATACAATGGTTAAACAGCTCTATCCAAACCTAAAAACATGGCGTCTATGGGATGACATGGTGTCCCTGGCTGTGTCATATGTGAACTCCAAAACAAACAGACCCTGCACCTGAACAGTCTGTTGAGACTCACCCTCTGTACAGGATATGAAACTGTTGAATGGGTTACAGCAATGTTTGGCACACTGCACAAGTGTTGGTGCACAACAGACCATGGGAACTATTGTCTTATAAGCCTAATATGCAAGGCCATGGAGTCCATCATTATGGAACTCATAAACAGAGCTATTGGGAGCCTACAAACACCGAACCCTACACATTTTGGTTTGGTCAGGGGCAGATCATGGTCCCTAAACCTGCTAGACAGTTTTCAAGGCAGTTACCTAGGACATACATCAATGAAATGAGCTCCACACGGCCTACATAGACCTTGAAAAGCTCTTTTCCAACATCCCACACACTTGTATCCACAAAATCAACAAACTGTGCATAAACATGTATTTCATATGATGGATTGCCAACTGGGGCACAGATAGATCCCACAAGGTAAGAGTTGTGGACTCCCTGTTGGACTGTAAGCTGGTAACTGCTGTCCCCCCATGGCTCAGTCCTGGGACCCCTCCTGTCTGATGTATACTTTTCAGAAGTACAGTCAAACACATGAAGGCTGTGGTTAGCAAAGTTTGTGGATGACTGCAAAAAGGTTGTCATAACTGATGTTTGTAACAACAGAGACATCCTTAAAAAGGGACTCAGTCAGACAGATGTGGTGTCAAAATTATGACCTCGAGCTACAGTCATACAAATACCACATAGGTGCCAACCCCCTAAATATGGAGGTAATAATAAGGGATCTATGGACGCATGTGGAAAGTCATCTCTACTTTCAGAAACACATTCACAAAGTGGTTAGAAAATCATGCTATGTGTCCCCACAAATTGCCAATGTCTTTGCATGTAGGTCAAAGGAGGTTCCTTCTACTCATCAGTCATCAGACCCATCAAAGAGTACCTCGACACACTTGCAATGAATCTGACTAGGCACATTCAGCAGCTGGAAAAGCCACTGAAGTACCTCAACAAGAGGATTACTGGCCTCAAACAGTTGCCCCATGCACCGAGACCGAAGTAACTCAATTTGTACTCTGTTGCATACCGTCTACTCAAGCGATCTCTGCCCAACATACAGGTCCATGTCCAATGCAGAACTGATGTACCTGCTCTGTCTGAAGTAAACCCAAGCTCACTGTGCCACATGTTCTAGGGATATAATCCAGAACATGTTGGAGGGATACATTACTAACACAGACTTCCCTTGCTTTGGAACAGGCTCCCAACCGACATTAAGCGGAGTCCCTCACTGACACTCTTCCAGAGGAGCCTTGATGAGTGTATGTGAAACTGAACTGTCACACCATGGATCACTTCATCAGCTCTACTACACAGAGGCATAGGGAACTAATCCCAGGTGTGGTGATAGCTGCACACTCTGGCCATACTAATATATGCCTTCAGGCAGATAGCCTATTACCTACCTATGTACCTATATATGTAGGGGGAACGCAGTATGGTAAGTCAAAGATGGATGGGCAGAGATGTGTGTAAGAGGGTGACCATGAAAAGGAGCCATCCAGGACTGTCCCACCCAGCACAGATCCCAATGACACAAAAGACATGAGGTGCACATCTCACCCACTGTGCATAATAGCCACCAGTATCTGTAAGCGTTACAGTTTATGTGGTGCATTTGCCTGCTGTACAACTTGACTGTACAATGAAGTACACATCTACTATCTGTAGACATATACCTGTCACATAGGTTCATAGGTATGTAGTAGACTATCTTCACGAAGTCATATATTAGCCTAGGCAAGTTGTGCAGCTTTCACCACCCCATTGGTTAGTCTCCTAAGCCCTAGTTCTAATAGTTAGTACCCTAAGCCTCTTTCTAGTGGGGCTGCTGATGTGATCCCTGGCATGAATTGTCCGTTTCCCATCCACTCATCAAAGTTACTATTGAAGAGTGTCAGCGAGGGGCTCTGTCTGATGTACGTTGGGACTCTGTTCCACAGTAAGGCAAGTCTCTGGGATGGTACTCTATCCCACCAGCATGTTGTATTCGTTGTTGTGATGAGGTTCATATCCCTGGAGTGTGTAGTGTGACTCAATTTTGTTTTCCTTAGATGGAGCATGTTCAACAGTTATGTGTTGGACATGGCTCTGTATGTTAGGCAGAGTTTGCCTCTGAGTAGGCGATACGCAACAGAGAACAGATGTAGTTTTTCCAGTTGTGTTGCATAACACAACTGTTTTAGGCCAGTAATCCTCTTGGTGAGGTACCTCTTTGGTCTCTCCAGCTGCTGGATATGCCTAGTCGAGTACATCCAAAATGGTGCATTGAACTCAATGATGGGTCCAATGACTTAAGAGTAGAGGGCCCCCACTACCTCTTGTGATCTTGATGCAAACCCTTTGTTGATTATGTGGGCCACATAGGATTTCCTAACCACTTTGGCCACATAGGATTTCCTAACCACTTTGGCAACTTGTGTCCCCAGATCCCTTATAACCTCGTCAGTGTTTAGGGGGTAGCACCTATGTGGTAGTTTGTGGGTACTTTGTTTTCCCCAAAGGGGATTACTATGCATTCTTTTGCATTGAGCTTGAGACCATGACTCTGACACCACACATCTGTCTCAGAGTCCCTTCTGGAGAATATTTGTGTCATCCGGGGAATCTATTGTGGCACACACGTTACAGTTACCAGCAAACGTAGTCAACCACAACCCTCCTGTGTTGGCATGTACTTCTGAGAAGTACATATCAAACAGGAGGGGCCCCAGGGCTGAACCCTGGGGGACACCAGTTGTTACTGGTTTAGAGTCCTGACATGTATCCAGCAACTCTTAATTTGTGGGATCTATCCTGTGAGCCAGTTTGCAATCCATCTTGTGATGTATGGATTTATGCCCAGGTTGGTGAGTTCATCTATGATACCTGACTGGGGAATGGTGTCAAAGGCCTTATTGAGGTATAAGTAGGCTGTGTGGAGCTCCTTTCATTCATCTGTAGCCTGGGTAACTGTCTCAAAAAAATCCACCCAGTTCAGGAGGCATGATCTGCCTTTGACGAAGCCAAACTGGGTGTGCTCAACTGTGTGAAGGTTCCCAATGTCTTTGTTGTTGAGTTCCATTATGATTGGCTCCATTGCCTTGCAAATCAGACTCGTCAGGCTCATAGAGCGGGAATGCCAAGGGTCTGTTGTGGCCCCACCCCTATGGAGTGGGAAGAACATTGCTGTGCAACATTCTATGGGTACATATCCTGTAGAGAGAGGTGTAGGTATCCTTGATGAATATGGATACATCCTCGCCCTATGTGCTATGATCCAGGTTCTGATGCTGGAAGGTATGGAATGAGTAGTAACCTGGTAGTGCTGGTGTGCTCTCTGGAGCCTTGAACTAGGTTTCTGTTACTGCACAGATATCAATATTCTCCACACTGAGGAGTGCCTCGAGTGTGTGCATTTGGAGGCTGAGACTTCTGGCAATGAGTAGCATTTAGCTCACTTTGTGGTTATTTGTGTTGGTTATGGGGGTTGGTTTGTCTTTGAGCCGTGCCTAAAAATGGTAATATAGGGGCAGCAAGAGCCTTGGCCAGTATTCAGAAGCATAGGGGTGACATCATGTCATCCCAGGCAGACAGAGACTGGATCCCCTTTGAATGACATCAGAAGCTCAGCCAGTTGTTGAAGTTTATCATCTTTCTTTTATATTGCAGTATCATGTAGGTGAAGGTAAGATGCTACTCAAGGTCAGGGTCATACCAGCCTGGGCTACTTGATTATAGAGCTACTATATATATCTCTTGTCATATTGTCCCGAAAGGTATGTCTCGGATCATTCACACTGACATGTACAAAGACCGCGTCATATATGTACCTGTTCTGGAGTGATGTAAGTGCTTGTGTTATGTGGCGGATCATAGCACCTGACAGACAACTGACAGTAACCTTCCCCTTGTCCAGCCTAGTGAGTGGAACACCTGTGTGCCTGACTATGGAGTCACCTATTACTAGTGTGTTGGGTATGTTGTTTTGCCTTAGGGCCTGTTGTGAGGCACACTGCCTTGGTGTATTATGTGATGTTAAGTTGTCTATCTCGCCTTCATTTTTGCTGATTGGGTTCGGAGCCGATCCTCGGCTCTGACTCGGCCATCTTCAGTAGCTCGAGAGCTGTTTACTGGATTGAGGCTACCCTATGTCCCATGATGCCTGGCGCTAGTTACTCAGATCTCATTTGCCGCTTCAGACTATGCGGTTGTCTTACTGGCTCAGGCTTGTATACCTTTTTTGTATTTTCTATTTTTTCACTAGAATTTACCTCTTATTAGTGTACTTAATACCTAAAATTGTACTGTTAACCCTAGCTAGACTCTTTAAATAGTAGCTATCCCCTCTGTTTCTTATATAAAAAAACTCGTTTTACTTAGAGAGTTTTTCCCCACCACTCCCCCTCTCTTCCCTTTTGTGGTAGCCATTTAAATTAGACCTCTTTTTGTCCTTTCTAGTTGAAAAAAAAAAAAAAAAAAAATTGTGCGTTTTTAGTAGTAGTAGACTTTAGTGTGTGTTAGCTGTATTGTTTAATTAGTACTCCTGCTAACTTGTTTCTTCTTGTAGTGTGTGTGAGTGTTTTATCTTGGCGTGTGGGTGGGTAAATATGTCCAAGGATTCAAAAGTGTCTGGATTCAAGAAGTGTGACTCATGCTGTCAGAAGATGTCTCTGATAGATGGTCACACTTCTTGTGTCTGTTGTCTGGGCGTGGTGCACCTACAGGACTCCTGTTCGGTTTGTCATGCTTTTAGCCCAAGAGTCCTGCAGGAGCACAAAAATAGTTGATACTCAGGGGTTTGCTCAAGCCCCAGGATTCACCGGCCAAGGTTCAGCCTGTGAAATCCTCCAAGCCACCTAAGCCTTCGGCTCCCAGTTCTGAGCCGTCGCTGGGTGAAACTCCACCATCCACTTCGGCTCTGGCTGGAGCCGATGTGCCTCCCTCCCAGTCGGCTGCAACAGGTACTTCAGAGCCGTCTGGGAGTCGAAAGAGATCTAGGTCTCCCTCTTTGGAGTCGATAGGCTCGGCTCCACGGTCACCTCTTCTCCAATCGGAGTGCAGTCATAGGTCCTCTCCCTCCTCTCAGTCCTCTAGTCTTTCAGATCAGGACTTGGAGAGAGTGGTCAGTAGGTTGCTGAAATCGCAGGCCCTAGCAAAAATGTCCAGCCCCCCTCATCAGGTGTTTGCTCCGTCCACTTCTGCAGAGATTCATCCTCTGACTCCTCTTTTGAGCCCGGAGCAGGAGTTTGTTGGGGTTCGACTTGTGGAACCGTCGGCTCTGATACCTTCCCCTTTGGTTCCGTCATCGGCTCTGAACCCTTCCATGGCACCGTCCTTGGAGGGATCTGGATGCTGAGACTCCCTCGGCTCCAAGGGGGCGAGTGGCATCGGACCCTTGTCCGACCCTGTTCTCCCCCTGGGAGCTTCGGCGCAGGCGAGCTCGGCTCCTACATTGGTCTCGAAGCCGTCCCCCTCGGTGCGGAGAGGACTTCTGGTTTCTTTGGAGCCGGAGTCTTCTCTGCACCCGAGCGGGGGCGCCTTCGAGGTCATGAGGAGCCCCCGGGTCAGTCCCACGGTCAACCCCATCGGCTCCTCCCCCTATGGTGCCTGCGTCTGCCTCTGCTCCTCCTCCAGACCCCAAGCGTGGGGAACAAGCGCTCCAGAGCACCCCATTGGGTGTTTCTTCCTCTTTCGAGGCCTTCCCTGATCACTCAGAGGAGCCACCTCGTAAGAGGAAGGGCAAGAGGAAGCACGTGGACTCCCCTGAGTCTGTCACATCAGATACTGACTTAGAGGATTCGGAAGGGTCCCCGAGATCCTCCTCTGAAAATGTCTCCTTTTTAGACATTTTGGAAATGCTTAGGCAGAAGGGGAACTGGAATACCCTAGCCCCTTCCGAGGATGAGCCGGTATTCCTGGACGCGTTTGGTTCACGACCTTCCACCTCCTGGGTGTCTCTGCCTTTCGACCCACTTATGTCTGTGATGGCTCGGATGGCGTGGTCAGCTCCAGACACAGTGGAACTGACCCCCAGGAGACCTGCTAAATATATAACTGCACCTCAGGACAAACAGTTTTTGACTAAGAGTGTACCTGTCAATGCCATGGTGGTAGCAGCAGCCACAAAGAAGGAGTTAGCAGAAACGTCCTCATCTGTCCATCCCCCCTAACAATGAGTCTAGGACTATGGACAGATATGGGAAGCAGATGTTTGCTTCAGCGACCTTCTCCATGAGGTCTCTGAATTATTTGTGCCATTTCACCCACCTTCAGAGGGATCTCCTTAAAGAGCTTGGAGATACCCTCAAAAATCCGTCACCTGAGGGGGCTCAAGCTAAGGTGGCCTCCCAGCTGGAGACTCTGAATTCAGTTGTTAACTCCTCCATGAGGCTCATTTCTTATGCAGCCGATGGTGCGAGTAGAGCTGCAGGCACAGGCGTTGCCCGTAGCAGGCATGCATGATGCGGCTATTTAATTTTGCGGAGCCCTTCAGAGCGTCTTTCACCAATACCCCCTTTGATGGTTCCGCTCTCTTCGGATCACAGGTGAAGGACACCCTAACCAGGTGTGAACAAGAAGGCAAGACTCTCTCTGCTGTGGGAGTCCGTTTTTCCACTCCTTCTAGACCATACCCCAAGGGTCAGAAGAGTGAAAAGATGTGGTTCCGGAAACCCCAGGGAGCCTTGCCTGACACATGTGGTGAGTTTCTCTCCAGGGGCAGAAGAGGGAACAATAACAGACGCCGCCCTCATGGCAGAGGGGGTCCGCAGAACCAGGGCAGCAGAGAATCTTTCTCTGAGAAGCCCTTTCAGCATCCTTGAAGGGTTGCCCGGCTGCCCACCTCTGGAGGCAGTCGGGGGAAGGTTCTCACTGTACCCCAAAGCCTGGCAAGACCTAACTCAAGACAAGTGGGTACAGTCGATCATATCCGGAGTTTACAAAATCCCATTTGCTCAACCCCCGTTATAGTCAACCAAGTCCCTTCCAGATGTTCCACCCAATCTAAGGGAACAAGCAGCCATAGAGATTTCAAAGCTGCTACACAAAAGAGTCATCCAGGAAATCCCGGCAGACCAACTCGGATCCGGAACTTACTCAAGGTTCTTTTTGGTACCAAAAAAGACAGGGGACTTGAGACCCATTCTGGATCTCAGCAGATTAAACAGATCTGTACAATTAACGAAGTTTTGGATGGTCACGCTACAGTCCATTCTACCCTTCCTGGGTCAGGACAATTGGATGTGCTCTATAGATCTTCAGGATGCGTACTACTACATCAAGATGCACAGGCGCTCCAGAAGATTCCTTCGCTTCCGTCTGGGAGCCAGTCATTATCAGTTCAGAGCTCTGCTCTTTGGTCTCACTACAGCCCCCAGGGTGTTCACCAAATGTATGGCAGTGGTTACGGCTCACCTGAGACATCAAGGATTCCAGGTGTTTCCATATCTAGACAACTGGCTCCTTACTGCTTCCACCAGGCATCACCTCCTGCAAGCCAGGGACTACACTATCAAAACTTGTTCCAGGCTAGGTATCACAATAAATTTCGAAAAATCTGCATTGTTGCCCTGTCAGCATATCACTTATATAGGCGCAAATCTAAATACCAGGAACATGTTTGCGAACCTTCCACCAGACAGGGTATCACTAATTCGCCAACAAGTACAGATTTTATTAACATGCAGAACGATTCAAGTCAGGTTCATCCTCCGAACACTGGGTTCCATGGCATCAGCAATTCTTGTTCCCCTGGCCCGCTTTCACATGAGAATCCTCCAGTGGCTTCTTTTCACACAGTGGTCCTTCCAACAGCTTCCCATTTCTCACAAGATTTTGATCACAGAAGCATGCAAGAAGCACCTTGCTTCGTGGATGGTCTCCCCATTAGTGTCCCAGGGCAGACCATTTGTGCTACTCCCTCCAGTTGCCACAGTGACCACGGATGCCTCCCTGATAGGGTGGGTAGGGCATTATCAAGGCAGGACCGTCCAAGGCACCTGGCAGCCTCACGAGTACCATTTGCATATAATTGTCTTGGAGATGAGAGCTGTGCTTTTAGCATTGCAAGCCCTTCAGGACTCTCTCCCTCCTGGGACCATTGCAATTCAAACGGACAATATGTCAGTGGTGTGGTACATCAACAAGCAGGGCGGAACCAGGTCCTATCCTCTGTGTCGAGAAGCACTCAGACTCTGGCAGTGGGCGATCTCTTCTCAACGTTTTCTGATCGCAACGTACATCCCTGGGAGTTCCAACGTCATCGCAGATGGGCTCAGCAGAGCAAATCTCATGCCTCACAAGTGGTCTCTGAATCAGATAATTGCAGAACAAATCTTTCGCAAATGGGGTCAGCCTTGCTGCAACCTGTTCGTCACACCTTTTAACAGCAAGTGCAGCAATTTCTTCTCCCTCCTTCCACTTCCTGGCCACTCCCCCAGAGATGCTCTAGTCCACAATTGGCCTCAGGGACTTCTTTACGCTTTTCCTCCATTTCCTCTAATACCCAAACTCATACAGAGAGCAACTGCGTTGGGTTGCAATATGATCCTCATCGCCCCTTACTGGCCTTGACAGATATGGTTCCCATTCCTGCATCATTATCTTCTCGAGCAGCCTTGGATTCTGGATCCTATTCCAGATCTACTGATTCACCAATGGGGCAGACTGCATCGATCCCTTCAAACACTCCAGCTCACAGCTTGGTTACTCCACTTCCAACCTTAGCCAGGCTTCCTGATATTTCCTCCTCTGTGCGGGAAATTATTATCTCATCCCACAAATCCACAACGATGAAAACTTATGCTAGTAAGTGGAAACGTTTTTCTTGCTGGGCAGTGGCTAGGAATATAGATCCCTTTTCAGCCCCTGTCCACGAGATTCTGGCATTTTTAGTGGAACTCTTCCATTCTGGTTCCGCTTCTGCTACAATCAGGGTTCAGCTAGCTGCCATTTCAGATTTTCACATTGGGTTGTCTTCTAATAACATCATGTCTCATAAGCTGTGTAAAGCCTTCCTCAAAGGAACAACTCTGCTTAGGCCCCCAGTAAGGGATCCGCCACCTCCGTGGGATCTAAACTTGGTGCTAGCTTCCCTAATCTTGCCACCCTTTGAACCTGCAGCATCTTGCTCCATTAAGTTTTTATCCTGGAAGAGTCTTTTTCTGGTAGCCATTACTTCTGCCAGACGTGTTTCGGAACTTCAGGCTCTATGTACTCATCCCCTATACTTAGTTTTCCATAATGATAGGGTCGCTCTAAGGACCAACTCTTCCTTCCTCCCTAAGGTCTATACACAAAATAATTTGAATCAGTCCATAGACCTTCCTGTGTTCTTTCCTAATCACACCAGTAACGCAGAATATAAATTGCACCAGTTGGATGTTCACAGACAGCTGCGTTTTTATTTGCATAGGACAAAGGACATCAGGAAATCCGACCAACTCTTCATTTCCTATGCTAAGGGCAGACAGGGCCTTCCTGTCTCAAAGGTAATATTATCTAGGTGGTTGTCTCACGTTATTTCATTCATTTACCAGCTGAGAAACAAAAAATTATCTACCAAACCTAAAGGCCACTCTACTAAGGCACTGGCTACCTCGGTGGCCTTCCAATCTAGGTTACCTATGGAATCTATCTGTGCAGCTGCTACGTGGGCTAACCCACATACCTTCATTTCTCATTACAAATTAGACATTGCTTCCAGGAACGGGCTGATTTTGGTTCCACTGTTTTGAAGAGTCTGTTCCAGTGAGCCACCCAGGATAGTAGGTGCTAGGGACGCTGTCCCAACCAGCAAGAATGAAGACGAGATAGACAACTTAACATAAAGAAGTTATGTACCTACCATAATGTTCCATGTTAGTTGTCTTCTTCTCGCCTTCTTTCTTGCATCCCACCCTCCATCCCCCTATCCTAGTGGATCGAGAGGAGCTTCCCCTTTCAATTTTTCATTGGCTGAACCTTCTCTGGTTGTATTTTTCTGCTTGGATAGCTTCACAGTTGGGTCCCCAGGGGGGCTTCTAAGGTAGATTTCTTTCTTACTTATGTCTGGAATAGCTTTTTCAAACGTGATCTGAGTAACTAGCACCAGGCATCATGGGATATAGGGTAGCCTTGAGCCAGTAAACAGCTCTCGAGCTATTGAAGATGGCCAAGTCGGAGCCGAGGATCGGCTCCAAACCCAACCAGCAAGAAAGAAGGTGAAAAGAAGACAACTAACATGGAACGTTATGGTAGGTACATAACTTCTTTTTTTCTGGCGTGTGCTTGGAGGTGCATATTGCTTGCTTGTCTGCTTAGGAGGACACTTTCTCTTTTTCAGATTAATATTTGTGTTCTCAGAGTGTGGTAATGTGTATTTATGTGTGTGTTTTGCTGGTGCTTATATTGTAGATCTATGTGGGACTGTTGGTGTTGTGCTTGTATGACCCTACTCCTCTTGACTGTATTGTCCAGTATTAGGTTGACAGAGCTTAGCCACCAGTTTGACCCTGTGTGTGGCAGCATGTGGTGCATCAACCCATATATGATATGGTTATGGCCTATGCATACAATACACTCACAATACACCTAGTATGATAAGCCTGCTGAGGTTAGCAAATGTGAAAAACCCCTTTGGGCAAACTGTCAGCGAGTAATGTCTGTATTGCATCCTGTAACTCCATATTGCTTGCTGAAGTGTAAAAAAGTACTTAGTTTGGAATAAGAACCCCGCACTTGCCAACTGTGTGTGTGTGTGTGTGTGTGTGTGTGTGTGTCTCTCTCTCCCTGGGGAGGGAGCAACCTTTTTGGAGATTACTCACACCCCTTAAAAGTGATATACTCAACTTTGTCAAGTCTGATGATGTCACCATCCTACAAATACACCTGTGGGAAGTTGAAATCCCAGTAATGTGTATAGCGCATTGTGTAAATGCGTACTGCTGTAGTATCATAATATAGTTAGGTAGGAGTTTGAATCCTGCACTTGCCAACTCTGTGTGTGTGTGTGTGTGTGTGTGTGTGTGTGTGTGTGTGTGTGTCTGTCTCTCCCTGGGGAGGGAGCAACCTTTTCGGAGACTACTCACACCCCTTAAAAGTGATATACTCATCTTTGTCAAGTCTGATGATATCACCATCCTACAAATACACCTGTGGGAAGGTGAAATCCCAGTAATGTGTATAGCGCGTCGTGTAAATGCGTACTGCTGTAGTATCATAATATAGTTAGGTTGGAGTTTGAATCCTGCACTTGCCAACTGTTTGTGTGTGTGTGTGTCTGTCTCTCCCTGGGGAGGGAGCAACCTTTTTGGAGACTACTCACACCCCTTAAAAGTGATATACTCATCTTTGTCAAGTCTGATGATGTCACCGTCCTACAAATACACCTGTGGGAAGGTGAATTCCCAGTAATGTGTATAGCGCATTGTGTAAATGCGTACTGCTGTAGTATCATAATGTAGTGTGGTAGGAGTTTGAATCCTGCACTTGCCAAGTGTGTGTGTGTTTGTGTGTCTGTCTGTCTGTCTCTATCTCCCTGGGGAGGGAGCAACCTTTTTGGAAACAACTCACACCCCTTAAAAGTGATAACACTCATCTTTGTCAAGTCTGATGATGTCACCATCCTACAAATACACCTGTGGGAAGGTGAAATCCCAGTAATGTGTATAGCGTGTCGTGTAAATGCATACTGCTGTAGTATCATAATGTAGTTAGGTAGGAGTTTGAATCCTGCACTTGCCAACTGTGTGTGTGTGTGTGTGTGTGTGTGTGTGTGTGTGTGTGTGTCCCTGGGGAGGGAGCAACCTTTTTGGAGACTACTCACACCCCTTAAAAGTGATATACTCATCTTTGTCAAGTCTGATGATGTCACCATCCTACAAATACACTTGTGGAAAGGTGAAATCCCAGTGATATGTATAGCGCGTTGTGTGAATGTGTACTGCTGTATTTTCATAATGTAGTTAGGTAGGAGTTTGAATCCCGCACTTGCTAACTGTGTGTGTGTTCTAGTTGTGTCCAGGTGTGTGTGACACCGTTGGTCAATGTGGAGTGGGTTTTGATTTTTCTAGTGTATTGCATATCACAATGACAACTGTATGTGCATAACACGTTAGGTAGCTATGGGGCAAAGCCGTATACATACATGTGACCTCAATTTTTTCATAGGTGGGTACTATGCTTTTTTCATGAAAGCATCTGTTAGCCTTCCCAGAGCGTGCTGACGCTTTCCAGACCTTAGGTCACTTCTTTATGCTTGTGACAAGCTTAGCCACTGCAGTGATCCCTGGGCTACGTCTTCTGTTTCACATCCACTCATCACTGTTTCTATTGAAGAGTGTGAGTAAGGGTTTATGCTTGACGTATATTTGAATCCCGTTCCAAAGCAAGCAAAGTCTGGCAAAGATGACTAATCATTATAGGTGTGCAACAACCTCTGTTGATCTGCATGCAAACCCTTTATTGCTTATGTGCTCCACAGAGGGATTTCCAAAACCCTTTGGTAATGTGATTATCAAAGGAGAGATGACTAAACACATGGCTCTTTGTAGACATTAGTACCTGTTCCACATTTTGGGGGCTACTACCTATGTGGTACTCTGGGGATACTTTGTTTTCTAAAAGTGGATAACTATGCTTTCTTTGGCTTATAGCTTTACAGAATGATTTTGACACCAGGTCTCCATGATACCCTTTTGGAGGATGTGTGTGTCATCTGGAGAATAAAGTATAGCCCACAGTATGCATTTTCATCAAACGTGGGCAGACATATCCCTACTGTGTTTGCCTGTACCTAAGAAAGCTATATGGCAAACAGGAGTGCTCCCAGGACTGAGTGCAGGTGAATACCACTTGTTACTGGCATAGAATTGTACATGGAGGCTGCAAATGTTACTGTGTGTCCTATATCTGTACGTCAGTTGTCAAGCCATCATCTAACAGTTGTTTATGGTCAGTCTGTTGAAGTTATGTATAATACTAGAATGTGGGATGGGTATGAATTGCTGGGTGAGCTTTAG
The DNA here is from genome assembly GCF_019279795.1 of Protopterus annectens. NCBI lineage: Eukaryota > Metazoa > Chordata > Ceratodontiformes > Protopteridae > Protopterus > Protopterus annectens. The sequence continues at coordinate 711,470,883 of NC_056739.1, read as the reverse complement.
CTTGGCTGTGTGGACCTCCCCTCCCTCACCTATAACCTTGTTAACTGGCTTGAAGTTTACTAGGTGTAGGAGCCAAGATCTGACCTTTAGAGAACCTAAGTGGGTGGGGTGCAGTGTTTGCAGGTTCATAATGTCTCTGTTAATGAGTTCCATAATACTGTGCTTCATAGCCTTCCAGATAACATTTGTCTGGCTTATAGGGTGAGAGTTTCCAGGATCTGTTGTTGCTCTACCCTTAATCATTTTATGTTAACATTTGCACTGGGTGTGACGAGGGTGGACAGGATTAGGAATAAGTATATTAGAGGGTCAGCCCAGGTTTGAAGGTTTAGACCAAGCCAGATAGGCAGGATTAAGTTGGTTTGTACATGTGCTGAGGAGGGATGCAGAGTATATTGTGAAATAGATGCTAAGGATGAAGCCGCCATATAACAGGAACAGAGGAATGCCTAAGATGAGGTTTGTGGCTGTGGTAAGAGAGGACATGCTGGTGGATGGTGTGACAGCGCAAGATGCAGAGGGCAGGAAGAAATGGAAACAGATGATCTACTATGGCGACCCCTAATGGGAGCATCAGTAAGGAGTAGGCTTGTACCTGAACCCTTGTGGACTGTGAACACCATTACCGTGCTTCATTCCACAAGTATGTAACCTGTATAGTGGTTGCATCTGGACAGAGTGTTTAGGTGAGTGGTGACTTCATATGTCAGCTTGTGTATGAGACAGCCAGGGACACTGTCCAGTACCATAGCCACTGTGGTTTGGACTTTGGTAAAGAGATGTTTTAACTAGAGTGTCTGTGAATCATCAAGTTTTAAATTCTTCATGTCTGGAAATGTGGCCCTTGTGTTAATGACAGGGTGGTGGAATCCGCATTCAAACTGTCTGACAAGAAGTTGGTAATGTCAGTCAGATAAGTATACTTTGTGACCATTTACATTAACTGTGACCCAATCTGAGATTTCCCCTGTAGATTATATACAACACTAAAGAAAGCTTTAGAGTTGTCTTTGGAATCCTTGCCATTTTGTATTTTGAAGCTTGCCTTGTATGTTTATTGAGGGATTGTATTTTCCCAATGATACTGACCAGTGAGGTTATCCCTTCTTGGTATGTAACTCTTTTTTGGTACAACTTCACACCTTCTATTATATATTTAGATCTGAAGTAGGGAGTTCATTTGTCAGCAACCTGTGGTCTTGGATCCGATATCGGATCTGAGCCGGCAACTTGTTTCAAGCTAATGGATCCGAGCTCCTAGCTCCTCCCTTCACCCATAATGCCCTGCTAACCCTCCATGACCTCAGATCTAGTTTGCCGCACTTGTGGATAGCTGGATCCCCTTGAGCTCAGCAAGTGAACTGCCAGATAAGTTTATTTTTTCTGTCAAACTCCTTTTTTTCTTTCAAATTTTAACGTTTGTAAGTGTTAGGTACCCTTTAGTATAAAAATATATTTCTTTAATTAGTTCCCTCCCTTCGTTTGGTCGTTAGTGAGTGTGTGTGTGTGTGTGTGTGTGTGTGTGTGTGTTGTGTTTTTGGGGCCTGTGTGTTTGTGTAGTCCTACCTTTTACTTTTAAGTATGGCTGAGGCCCCAAAAGCCATTTTCTCGAAATGTACCGAGTGTGGCCATAAGCTCTCCCCGGCTGATGGCCACACTCGGTGCGTTTGGTGCCTTGGGGTTGAACACCTCTCCTCAGGCTGTACCATTTGTGCAGCGTTCAACCCCAGGGCACTGAAAGAGCGGAGGTCGAAGCTGGTCTTGGCGGGACTTTTACCCCCGGACTCAGCTCCGGCCTCTGCTGCTCCCGTGGCTCCACCACAGCCTGTGGTTGCTGCCATTCCTGCCCCCTTCCTCCGTCCGGGACTCAAACTCCCACTACAGCGTCGGAGGACAGGGAGGCCAAGAGGGAGAAATGGAGGGAAAAGCATCACAAGCGGTGGGCCGAGACCTCCGTTTCGGCCCCGCCAGCTAAGCGGGCTTCTCCCTCCATTGCTAGGTCTCCTCCTCCTCGGCTTCGATCTCCTTGTTTCTCCCCGGGGCCCGAGGAGGAGGAGGCCCGATCTCCATCGAGGTCATCGAGGCGGCATTCCAGGCCTGCCACGGTGACCTCTTCGAGATCTACCTTTAGTTTATCCGATGCAGACTTGGACCGGATGATGCGAAGGTTCATCCAGGCCCAGCTGCAGATGGGAGTGCTTGTTCCCCTCGGGGAGCTCGACACCTTTGTTCCACCCTATTGCTCCTTCTCCCACTCGTAATCCGGGTTCGGAGCGTTCAGAGCCGAGCAGCGTTGGAGTCGGGGGTGGGTAGGCGCCGACAGTACTCGGTACTTCGGATCCGACCCTGCCCTCGAGCCTGTTGGATCCGACCTCTCGGAGCCGTGGCCCGAGCTTCGGATCCGAGGGATTCAGTGTGCCTTCGGCTCTGTCCAGGTCAGAGCACACTGGTCCTTCGGATCCGATGGTCTCTGCACCGGTTCTGATCCCTTCATCGGATCCGAGTGGGAGCCAACTTTCGGATCCAAGAGAGAGTGGTTCTCCCTCGGCCTTCGATGTTGTGGAGAGGGCTTTGTTGAGAGCATCCGGACCCCCCTGGTCCTTGTTTCGGCTCCTCCCTGCACTCCCTCTCTGCTGGGCCAGGCTTCCATCACCCGGCCAAAGGGACAGTCTGCTTCAATGTCACAGATGGTTCGATTGGAACAAGATGTTGCTGGTGAGGCCTCCTCGGACAGCCCCCCTGAGGAAGTGCACCACAAGCATAAGTGCAAGAGGAGGCACGTGGACTCCCCTGAGTCCTTAACCGAGGACACGGACTTGGAAGAAGGGGAAGGCTTCCCAAGATCGCCCCCTGAGGATGTCTCCTTTGGAGACATCATGGAGATGCTGAGGATCAGAGGTGGGTGGTCTGCCCCCAAGTCTTCCTCTAACGAGTCCGTGTTTCTGGAGGCATTCGAAGCAGGCCCGTCTACCTCTTGGGTGTCCCCTCCGGCTGACCCCCTGGTGGACCTCATCACCACCAGGGTGTGGAAGGATCCGGACACCGTGGAGCCAATACCAAAACGCCTGGACAAAATACTTAGCCCCTCCTCAGACCGATCACACTGGAATAAGGGCCCCCCCGTAGATGCCATGTTGACGGCAGCAGCCACGAAGAGGGAATTGGCTCAGGAGAGCCCCTCAGTTCATCCACCGAGCAAGGAGTCCCGCTCGATGGACCGCTTAGGGAAGCGAGTTTTTAGTTCAGCGACCTTCTCGGTAAGGTCTCTGAACTATATGGCACATGTCATCAGGATGCAGCGGGATCTTATCAAAGAATACGCTGCCTCCCCCCCTGAGTCCATGTCGGCGGATGACAAGCAATTGTACTCCACCCGAATGGCCACTCTGAGATCAATTTCTAATACCTCTATGCGGCTATTGTCCCACGCCACAGAGGGAGCCGCTAGGGCTAGCGGAGCAGGCCTAGTCATGAGACGTCAGGCCTGGCTCCATCATTGTGACTTTGCGGAGCCTTTTAAAGCGTCTTTTGCGAACGCCCCCTTCAATGGTTCTGCCCTGTTTGGCAAAACGGTTCGCGAGACACTTGTCCAGAGCGAAAATGACGGGAAGATGTTGTCTGCCATTGGAGTCCGCTTCTCTGCCCCCCAGTGGTCCTTCTCGAAGAACCAAAAGGGTCAGAAGAAGATGTGGTTCCGGAAATCGCAACATTCCCAACCCGCTCCGGACAACCAGTCCTACCGTGGCAGAGGAGGACAGGGAGGACGCCGCCCCAGGGGCAGAGGGGCTCCGAGAAACTTTGGGTCCAGAGAACCTTTCTCTGAGTGACCCGCGCAGCAGCCCTGAAGGGTTGCCCGGCTGCTCCACTCTGGAGGCAGTCGGGGGGCACTTCTCGGAGCACCTAGCGGCATGGGAGTCCATCACTACAGACCGCTGGTGCTTCGCATTATATCCAGAGGGTACAAAATACCATTACTCCATGTCCCCAAACTCAAAAACCTCCCCGATGTACCACCCGATCAGAGGGAGGCCGCAGCTGCAGAAATTCAGCAGCTGCTAAGAAAGAGCCAACCAGACTGTCCCCCAAGACCAGCTCGGATTAGGGTTCTACTCCAGGTTCTTTTTGGTGCCAAAAAAGACGGGGGACTTGAGACCGATTCTAGACCTTTCTAGCTTGAACCTGTCAGTAACCAAGGAAAAATTCCGAATGGTCACTCTCCAATCTATTCTTCCCCTTTTAAGGGAAAACCATTGGATGTGCTCTATAGACTTCATGGATGCCTACTACCACATTCTAATGGACAGAAGATCCAGGAGGTTCCTCTGCTTCCGGCTGGGAGCCAGTCACTATCAGTTCAGGGTCCTTCCCTTTGGCCTCACCACAGCCCCCAGGGTGTTCACCAAGGTATTAGCAATGATTGCGGCCCACCTGAGACTCCACGGAATACAGGTCTTTCCATACCTGGACGACTGGCTCCTGACCGCCTCAACAAGACATCTACTTTGCTCAGCCAGAGACTTCTTTCTCCGCCTAGCCCCACAATTAGGCATTACCATCAATGTCGACAAATCTCTTCGGGCCCCAGCACAAGTCATAGAATTCATAGGTGCCAGAATAAACACCAGAGAGCTACGAGCCTTCCTAACCTTCGAGAGAATCCGGAATTTGCAACTCCATGTGCGGGCCGTCCTCCAATCAGAGACTTCTCCAGCGGAATTGGTCTTGAGGGCACTAGGCTCCATGGCGGCAGCGATTACGCTTCTTCCATGCGCCCGTCTGAACAGGCGGGTACCGCAATGGACACTTCTAGTGCAATGGTCCTTTCTATCCCTTCCTCTTCACCACCCCATTGCTATCAGCAAGGTTTGCAGGAGGGCTCTATTATGGTGGCTCCAAGCCTCGGACCTCCATACGGGCCGTCCCTTCTGCACCTCTCACCCTCTCGCCACAGTGACCACGGATGCCTCCCGCCTTGGGTGGGGGGGGCATTATTCAGGCAGGACAGTCCAAGGCACATGGAACAACACAGAGACCTCCCTGCATATCAACGTTCGGGAGATGAGAGCGGTGCTGTTCGCGTTGCAAGCACTTCAGGATCTCCTCCCCATAGGAACAATTGCGATTCAGTCGGACAACATGTCGGTTGTCTGGTACATCAACAAACAGGGGGGAACCAGATCTTACCCCCTGTGCCGCGAAGCCATGAGAGTATGGGAATGGGCGATCTCCACCAACCGCTTTCTCATTGCAACGCACATTCTGGGATGGACCAACATCCTAGCGGACAAGCACAGTCGCACCCTTCTTACCCCGTACGAGTGGTCTCTCAATCCACTAGTAGCGAAGCAAATATTCACAAAATGGGGGCAACCCTGCTGTGATCTTTTTGCGTCTCCATCAAACACCAAATGCAACAATTTCTTCACTCTAATCCCCCCTCCAGGGGAAACCTCGAAGAGACGCTCTGGTGCATGCTTGGCCACCCGGTCTACTTTATGCCTATCCTCCGCTACCCCTGATGCTGCAACTCCTACAGAAAGCCTCACAGTTGGGGAGCAGGATGATCCTCATTGCCCCATTCTGGCCTCGGCAAATTTGGTTCCCTTACCTGTGGTCTCACCTTGTGAATCCTCCTTGGATTCTAGATCCCACTCCGGATCTCATCTCCCATCCGTCGAACTTACCGACCCCAAACCTGGGCAATCTCAAACTAACAGCTTGGTTGCTCCAGTTCCACTCCTAGTTAGGACTCCCGGTATCTCTTCACCAGTCAAAGCCATCCTCGTGGCAGCGCATAAGCCTTCCACCAGGAAAGTGTACCACAGTAAATGGAAACGTTTTTCCATCTGGGCGGAGCATCATGATCTAGATCCTTTACGGCTCCTCTTCCGTCTATACTAGACTTCCTAACCGAACTCTTTCAGGAAGGCGCTAGTTGTTCAACTGTCAAAGTGCAATTGGCAGCCATATCACATTACCATGTGGGACATGATACAGGGCTTTTGATGTCGGCCAAGTTGTGTAAAACCTTTCTCAAGGGCACCTTCTTACTTAGACCCCCTATAAAGGAAGCCGTGCCACCATGGGATCTTGCATTAGTTCTTCAAGCCTTGACTGCTCCACCTTTTGAACCCGCTGCTTCAGTAGATCTCAAATTCCTGTCTTGGAAAACAGCATTCCTTGTAGCCATCACTTCAGCAAAGAGAGTTTCAGAGCTTCAAGCTCTTTCTGTGAAGCCTCTTTATTTGATCTTTCACCCAGACAGAGTGTACCTCAAGATCAGTCCCTCTTTTCTCCCCAAGATAGCATCAGAAACCAACATAAATCAATCCATAAATTTACCGGTTTTCTTCCATAAATATCAGAATAAGGGAGAGTGCAAGCTGCATTCATTGGATGTTCATAGGCAGCTTCATTTTTATACTCATAGAACAGCTGGCCATAGGCAATCCGACCAGCTGTTTGTTTCCTTTGCCAAATTTAATTTGGGGAAAGCGATTTCAAAAGTATCTTTATCACGCTGGATTTCTCAGTGTATCATATTGGTGTATCAAGTCTCTCGGAGACCCGCACCAGAAGGCGTTCGTGCTCATTCCACCCGCTCCATTTCTACTTCTGCGGCCTTCAAGTCTAGAGTTCCATTGGATGATATTTGTTCAGCAGCCACTTGGGCTTCATCTCATACCTTTATTAACCACTATAAACTGGACGTAATTTCTAGAGGGAGAGCATCCTTTGGCTCTGTGGTGCTTCGCAATATCCTTCCATGATGGCCACCCAAGGTGCAGGTAGCTGGGGACTCTGTCCCACAGGTTGCTGACAAATGAACTCCCTACTTCAGATCTAGAAGTTATGTACTCACCATAACGTTCCATCTGAGTAGGTAGCTTCATTTGTCTGCAACCATCCCCCCCTCCTTCCCCCTAGCCTTCTTCGGATCTATTGGTAGTTGGATACCCATTTTTTGGGGTAAATATTGAGAGGCAAACTCGATCTGAGGTCATGGAGGGTTAGCAGGGCATTATGGGTGAAGGGAGGAGCTAGGAGCTCGGATCCATTAGCTTGAAACAAGTTGCCGGCTCGGATCCGATATCGGATCCAAGACCACAGGTTGCAGACAAATGAAGCTACCTACTCAGGTGGAACATTATGGTGAGTACATAACTTCTAATTTATGGCAGGGGTCCATGAGACTGATGCACTTTTACTGTATAAGTGAGAATTTCTTGTGTTTGTGATAGCACGGTTCATGCAACCCTGTAGGTGAACAGTGTGCATTACTAAAGGATTATGCAGCTGGGACAGTGTTAACCTTAGTAATGCAAACCAATGACATCAACAACAGCATGACCCACAGCACAGTGTCAACCCATGTCATACACACACATGCCTACTCAGGTTCCAAAATGTGTGTAGTACAATGCATGCTGGCCACCAATAGAAACTATGGAGTGTTAACACTGGCCAATACAGAGCATGTCACCCTGCCCAGGTGTCCAATATGCATGTACATGCAGACAGTGCACCTCCACCATGTTCACAAATGGACACTTGCAAACCTGTGTTGCACACACTCCACACTTACTGTCCACTGTGTAACGCATGCTGACACAACTACACACATCAGCCAAGTGGCACATGGGCAAACAAAACACAATTGGAATAAACACTGGTAAAAACAGTACAACATTGCTAATTACAACTTTAATGCATCATGCCTGCTCAGCTACACACCTTCAAGGATATCATTACACTTTACTGCTGATAACATGCTACATATCCAACCATTGCTATACTTTATTAAAGTCACCCTGTGCATCAGCACCATGTTAACCTGTTCCTGCATCAGTGTTACAGATGACAGGAGGTGGCACAAGTTTCATCATAAGCACAGGGTGTATTGTTGGTTTGCCAGAGGCCTACACTGAGCCATACAGTCGATGTGTGTGAGGGCCATGAGTACTGTTATGAGACAGTGTTGTTGTCATGTGTGTGGGTATGTGTTTGCCCTAGGTTTCTGGTTTGTGTGTGTGTGTCTGCATGCACACAATTCCACCATGTGGCTGCCATATACGGGGATTTGTGAGACAGCTACAGACTATACCTGGCAGGCTTTACAGATCACTGTCTCTGGCCACGGATACGGAACATGTGCCTGGCAGGGGTGCTACAGACAGTATCGGGTACTAATCCAGATTGGGTACTATCCTCAGAGGTTGACAAATGTCCACTGGATCCAGCTCCCTCCTGGGACTGACCAGAGCCACGTGCACATGGTCTGCTAGGACGGTCTATGGACAAGCCCCCCCCAACATTGCTGGGGCTGGTACTGGCACTACGGGAGCGGCTGTGACTTGCTGGATGTCCACGGCGACCTCCAGCTGGTGATGTTGCTGGCATACGTCCACATCGAGGTCTCAACCATCCCGCACTGTCTTGACACATGGACATGACATTGTGGAGGACATCCAATGTCTCACCCCAACGTCTATCAATGACCTCAGTGTAGTTACATATGGCACCTGCTAGGTCACGGATACTGTCATTTACAGAGGTGTAATGAGCCCTCTGTGCCCTTAGCCCCTGTCTGGTGTACCGCTCCATTCGTGTCTGTGCCTCCATGACAGCCTGGAACATGAGTGTGGTAGAAAGAGGTGTGGCACGTCTGCCAGGGGCATGGTGACCAGCAGTGCTCTGACTAGAACCCCTGAGCATCTGCCTATGTGGTACCGTTCCAGACATCTGGCTATGGCTGCTGTGTCCTGGTACATGTGCCATAGATAGCACACTGTCCTGACCATTGCCAACCGTACACTGTCCCTCAGCTAAGGGCAATGGTGATGATGGATGTACAGGCAGTATGACTGTGTGCATGGATGGGGTAGAGACTTGTGTGCTGTCAGTTGTTGGCCCAGCAACAGACCCTGACAAACCTGCCTGTGCCTCAACACACCTATCATCATGATCATTGTCGGTCTAGTGAAATCAGGTTCCCTGCTGTACTGAACCAGCCCCACCTCGCCACCTGTGAGAGAAAAACCGGAAACACACTTTAAGACCTGAACATGACTTCAGACCACATGCACACACACAAAACTACACTCCTCCTGAAAGCAGACACGAACAACACCAGCAATCACAGAACATACACAATAGCAGGTGATGGTGGAGTACAGTATCACAAGCAAAACAGTCATATGACACCTGTCAGCATGCAGGACATGTGTTGCGCAACAGCATGCAGTGCAGGTGTAGTCAGTCCTTGTTACTAACAGTATACATGGCTTTGATGCATGTATTTTGTTATTCGGTGATGGCCTTCCCCTGGAACACAATGCATACATGGACACAACATTGTTGTGCAGGTATTCATAACCCTGTGATGTACTGTGCACCATAACTCACAGGTGTACATATCATTGCTGAATGTGTATCTGTGTGTCAGATAGGTATCCAATGCTGATTACAGCTTCTGTATCTTTAGCAATTAATTGTGGACACGTTTTCAGCACATGCATGATGAGTATTCTCACAACATCATCAGTGGTGCATGGATAACTGATAGAATACCGTTCGGCCACATACCCAATGTACGGTACTTATGATGAGTGTAGATCATATTATGGACATACAAGTCTCATCCATGACATGGCATGATAAAACATGACTGCATATTTAAACACTACACATACCCAATGTGTCATATGACCTAGCCACTCAATGGCATCACAAGACCTATATGTGTCACTACACATACCCAATGTGTCATATGACCTAGCCACTCAATGGCATCACAAGACCTATATGTGTCAGTTGTGCAAATGGTGATTTGTATGCATACTGTTTAGAGGTGCATATGTGTGCACACACACATCATTATGGTGTGTAGCAATGACAGCTATGTGTAGTACTGTGGTTACAATAACTGGATGGGGTATAGTACCATAGGCCATCATCATGAGGCATCAGGTGGTCATTTAAGGCTACAAATGTTTCACAAACCAGCACAAATCATGCTGTGCCGGAACTGTACTGCTTTGGTTAATTCACCATTTCACAACCAGTTGTTACGTGATTTTGTAAGGAGGCCAATAAGGAGCATTCCCTGACATGAATATGTAGTGTGTTGCAGAGTGCTTAAATCCCCCAGGATAGGCCTCTATCCCTCAGGTATATTCTGTGTAATGTGTGGATGAGGTTTTGGATACTGGAGTGTGTCATTACAGAGGGTTTGGGAATCCTTTATGTGTAGCATGTTAAAATGCTCTGTGTATGACATAGATGTGTATGTTATGTGCATGTTGAGTATCAGCTGTGCCTATCCAATGGTCACTACAGTCTAGCCACATTTGTTTGAGATGGTCTGGGTATTGCATGTGCTTGAGGCTGCTAATTACATTAGTGAGATGTGCTTGCTCTTACACCAAACATGCACAGCATGCATTATGGGTAGGTGTGTTACATGTGTACATGGCCTACATCTTAACTATGACATGCACTTTTTATTTCCAATAATAAATGTAGAACACACTCACCAGCATTTGTCCGCTGCCTTGACATCACCCCAGATGTACCTATATAGAGATGAGACAGTTTGTCAGTGGCCACAACTGTGGCATTGCTACTATGTGTTTGCAATCTTACAGTACAACAACAGTTTACATTCACAGGACTACAGCTTATGTTCCAAATGATCAGTATTGAACAACCACAGGCTCCACATTTTTGAACGACCCACTCCACATCTCTCATATGCATGATCTACCAGTACAGGTAACAGTAGTCTATAGATATGCCATGTTACCTGCATGCTCCATGTGTGCTTGCTGGGTGACTCCAACCTCCATCATGGTGTATGTCTGCTGCTGTTGTTGGGCAGGTGCCACCAGGCTCATGAGCAGCTCCTCCACTCTGGTGAGGGGGGGGTGGATGCCAACACCACCCCCTGTTGCAAGCTGTTCATACGCACAGCAGCGGCACGCTGACGGACATGTCGGCGAAGTTCACTGCAGTGGTGGCGTACCTGCTCATATGTGCGGTTATGCAGGCCTACCTCATTGACCCTGCGGACAAGATCTTGCTACATTGCAGTACTCTCCTGCTGGTCCTGGCTGTTTCGTGAAAACAGTAAATGGTAGTGCTGAATCATAATGCTAGTGATGATATCTTCAGCCCTACTGTAGGTTGGGTTCCTGTGGTGGGCTCTGATCCCTGGAAGACATAAATACAAAAATGTCTGAGCAAGTCATATGGCACATTTAACATTATACAGTACAGATATCACTGAACTGCCATATATATATATATATATATATATATATATATATATATATACTTGCATACATAATACAATATGATGCACATGTTGGAATACATTTTCTTTGGTGTTGTATGATTGTAGTGGATGTTATGTTTGTGAATACATAAATGATATGTATATCTGAGATGGCTTAGTGGCAAATCACTTATGCTGTGATGTGAATGGTTGTGGGTTTTTTCCTAGTAAATGCTTTTCATTTTGTTACTAGCCAAAACAAAGGTCAGGGGCTACAGATGGAAAAAGGCACATTTCAACAGTTGCAAGTGGGGTTTCAGAACGGTAAGCACAGCTTATGAATGTTTAGCAACCTATAAGCTAACCGAGAGTGAAACACTGTAACTGCCATTTATCACTGCTCACCCCACAACTGCTTGAAAGTGCCTTGCTCACTCTTTATCCAATGAACTATGTTCTGCACAGCAACAAAATAAAATCACTATGTAAGGCTATAAAAGAGTACCTGGCACACTGTATGCAACACGTTGCACCACCTAGCCACAGCAGATATACATCAAGCTGATGTGTAAAGAAATATATCATCCATCACAATCAGTGTAAGGTCCAGTAAATGTGTTAATATTATACCACACAACTTGTTAATGCCAAACCTGTGGCCAAAATATGTGCACAATTGGGAATATAGGTCACATACTGCTGTAGTACACTATGAATGTTGCTAGATACACAATTTATATGTATTACCACACATATGTCAAAGGACATGTTACAGACATACCCACACACACGTCAGACATAATTACAGGACACAAAGGTGTGACAGCCCAGATAAGCTTTCAGTGTGTACTATAGAGTACTGTGTGTCAGCACTTACACAACCTTAATCTTGAGAAATGTAATCTGTGATGAATATAGGGACCACACAAAACAGTAGATGCAAGCAATGTGGACATACACCATACTTTGCTGTACAGGCCCAGAGCTTCAGTTAGTGCTACAGTACACACAGAATTTGCTTTCAAGATCGGTATCAATCAACAATCATAGATGTAGTGCTTTAGCCTCTAATGACACACCCTAGTTAAAACCAAGGTACTTAATCACACTGTATGCAATTGCACTTGTTCTGCCTAGCAACAGAATACACAGCTTTTGCTAGGATCAAAGCAAGGACCAAGAATACCATAAAATAAACAGTTTCCCAGTAAACTTTCCCACAGTTGCATATCTTTGACATATTCACAAACATATTGACCATCACAGTCAGTCAACAGTACAGGGAATCTATTGCAACAAGTAGATGTAGGTGTGTATGAGTGTGTGTGTGTGTGTGTGTGTGTGTGTGTGTGTGTGTGTGTGTGTGTATATATATATATATATATATATATATATATATATGTGTGTGTGTGTGTGTGTGTGTGTGTGTGTATACATTTACACATCCATTTATCTACACACACACATATATATATATATTTATATATGGATTCACTACAATATATCGAATGGCCAAATACCAATGTCCAATATACCGAGACCACAAGACCGAAGTTACATAATCCCAGAAATGCACAATACCGAACTGCAGAATCCTGAAAAAGGTGTAACTAGAGCTTACAAAAGGTAGATAGTTTAATTCACATGTTGAAGCATAGGGAAATGTCTCAGCTGCTATAAAAGGTGCTCATACACTTTAAGGCGATGTACGACAGGAATGCAAAAAACATGTCAGAGGAGTGTTGCAGTGTGCCTGGAGTTATTGGGCAATTATATGAGAAACTGAAGTCTCAACAAGGGAAAGATGTACTGGTTATTGAGGGCTACGTATCGTATACCATCTAGAGAAAAAAACAAGTATGAATCACAAGATAAGCAATACAGAATTGGAACACTGAAGTGTTGAGTTTTGTTGAAGTACTTGCACAATGTGTTGAACTTCTTTCTATGCACACTGGACGAGGTGTTTGTAGTTTGGTTACATTTACGTGTTTCTGGCACTGTTGTGGTGTTTACATTCGTCACACTGGCATTTTCCGGTATTTTGAGTTGTTGAGATTCTGCAGTTCGGTATTGTGCATTTCCGGTATCATATCGGGCGTTGGTATTTTGGCCGTTCGATATATTGTAGTGATTCCATATATATATATATATATATATATATATATATATATATATAGGCACACACACACACACACATACATATATATATATATATATATATATATATATATATATATATATATATATACACATATACAATTCTCCTTCCATAGTGAGAATATCAATTATACAAAGGATGTAAGGTGTACAGTGATGTAATAACATCGCACAGTCTTGGGATAGATGCATTGAAGTTGTTTACAGCCCAGGTAGCTTTAGCAGGCCTTACTGGCTTCAACATTGCAAACTGAATGAACCACCCACAGTGTTTAACGACCACATGACATGTACCAGCACTGTATGCTGTCTTGTTTGTCACACACTAAAACCTACATACAAATATGTGCATACTAACCTTCACCAACATATGTATCCCCCTTCGCAAACAGTTGCAATATGTCCCCTGCTCTATGCACATATACAGATGTGAATATATATGACATATATATTTCTCTGTATGTGTGTGGCATACATACACATGGTCCACACTGTTGTAAGTCCCTGGACCTCACAGCTGAATTGTTGGGCCTTGCTGCAAGACAAATAGGTGCCACATATGAACACAGACTAACATTAGGGGGTATATATGGCAACAGATGCTAGATAAGCATACTAGACTGCTACAGCACTTGCCAATGCTAAGCTACACTTTAATATGACTATCATGCATATGTTGTTCTGTCACACCCATGTTTATGTAATGTCTGCGCTAATCCCCCCAACAGCCATTGGCCACACCACTGTACAGAACACAGATAACATGGATCAGATCTTTGACATTTAATGCTGAGCTACACATTTTTCAGGTATGTCCCACTGCCCACAGGTACACACAGTATTGTCCATAGTAGTTAAGCAGAACATCTGTGCAGAAAAAAGTACTGCTGCCACATATGAATGTTTCACATTGTGTAGACTATTCTTCAATAACATCTACTACATGCCAGTAAATATGTATGTGTCACATACCTTTCCTTTGTATAATTTGGTAATATTTATTTTTCCTTTTCTCTCTCTCTCTGCCAGTCTCTGCAATAGAGTGATTGAGTTTGTTGGCATAGATTGCAGCCTGCTTTTGTAGGAATTGCACATGAGCATTTGATTACCTCTGCACCAATTAGTGCCCACCATTTGCTAATTGCATGCAGCCTGCTGTGTAGTAATTGAAGTAATCACTGTCATTTTTACCCAGTACTGTACATTTCCGACTCATAGGCGTGGCCCTTTCAGCTTTCCAAGATGGAGATCATCCTTGTTTGGTATGGACATCATTGTTTAAAACAGAAGGTTGGAATAGTTCTTATATCAGAAGCCAGGTGTGTAGCCAGCGATTTACATTTTGTACTCAGACCTAATGTTGCTGCTTCCAGTACCCACTTGTCAGTGTAAAAATGTACTCGTCCCTCAAAATGCTACCCCAAGATACATGGAAAGATGTACTTTCTTTTCAACTGTTACAATTAACTGCCATACAAAGCTAGTTATAGAGATGTATTCCTTTGGCACAAGAATTGTTTGTGAACTGCTATTCTGTGAATATTCATTTACACAGTTCTAAACATTTTGTGCTTTTTTAGTGTTGACATTAGCACGAGCTGCTCAGAAAAACTGGACTCATTTCAGTACAGTGAGTATGCTTACCTACATCCTTGGTAGACCATGCACACACAGGTAAATTTTACATTTGGGTAGGGTTGCAGAAGTACAGAGAGCATAAGTAGTATTGTGTGCCTTTTATCTTGCTGGACTTACAGGGTTGCTGTGTACGTGTTACTTTATCAAGGAATGTAGTCTGTCTGTGTAACTCCCAACTGTGGACCTATCCACATGGTAGCCAGAGAATAGCCTGTTATTTTTTGTCTGTGCACCGAACAGGTCTTTTCACCAGTAGAGCAATGGCATTCTTACAGCTGGTTGCTACCAGTACATGGCTAAATCCATTTGTATTTCAGTGTTTTATTCCTACATAAGGGTATGTTTCCAAAACTCCTTCCAAACCTATTTGCACAGTGTGTAACAGCAGAAAGGCTAATATGCCTCTGTGTTTCTGCCTCTCTGCCCTAAACAGATATGTCAGTGTTTGTCCTGCTGTGATACTGTGTGGGGTTGTAAGGTGATGGTGTAACATTATTTCCTGCTAGAATGGCTGCTTCTCTTATCACAGTCATGTAATGTAATCCCACAACAACAGTTGGTCAATATCCACAGAACAAGTTGTGTGGTATGGTATTCCTAATTTTCCTTTGCATTCACTCATTCTGATGCATGATATAATTATTTAAGCACCAATGTAATGTATATTTACCGTGGCTTAGTGGTACTTCATGTTGGGTAGTGTGTGCAAGGTCTGGGGTTCGAGACTTACAGAGGTGTTTTATTTTGTTCCTGAGCAGAACAAGGGCCCTCACATACAGCGTGACTAAGGCACTTTTAAGCAGTTGTAAGTAGGTTTGCGCGGATTTGCGCAATGCCTCGCATTGCTTAGCCAAGCGCAAACCTGCGCAAACCCGCTCACTACTGCCTAATAGGGCTTACTCCCACTCACCCCAGCGCTAGTTTCTTTGAAAGAAAAGAAAAATGAGGAGATAGGAAAGTGGTGAAAAAGGGACACAAGGAGGGAAAGACAGTATGGAAAATAGCTCTGGATGTGCAGGACAGGGGTAGAGAAGGTCCATAGCTGCATATTTCTTCAACAGCTGTGCATATGCAATAAATTTGGAGGTAGATATGAGCCCTTCAACCCCTGAGAGAGGGGTGAGGACAACATAGTATATTGTAATGCCAATTAAATAACATTTCATGTGTCCATGGACATGTGTGCAAAATGGGCAGCTATTTATGGGGCATATTTTTTTTTGGGAACAGATTGCCCTTTTTTTTTTCAGGTGGGAGTGGAATGTGGGGTAGGGGAAATAGGTATATTTGGGGAAGTAGGCTGGGGAGGTAAACAGACAAGACGCATACAGGGGGGGCGGTATATGACACGTGGGTGAACACCTTTGACAGGGAGGGATGTTTGGAAATCGCAAGCCCATGAGCCCCCAGATGGAAACAGTGGGACTGAGGTCCCCACCCATGGGCAGTCACCACTGCACCTTCACAGCCCAGAAGGCTGTGCTGGGGGCTGTGTAGGAGGGCAGGCTAACCCATGAGATGCGCCACATGGGCCTCAAGCTGGCGTAGAGGTTCTGCAACAGAACTTTCAATCTCTCTACGCATCACAGCCTGGACTGTACGAAGGGTGGATAAATGCCTCTCTGCCCACGCTTGCAAAGGGGGGGTGGCGAGCCCCATTCCCTACAGTGCTTCCACCGAAAGGTGGCACAGGGCCAACGGAGGAGGAGGTCCCAGGCTGGGCACCGGATCTGCTGGTGCCAGGTGCCATGGCCAGCTGAGGTGGGACAGGTGGGTCTGCTGGGGACTGGCCTTCCCATACGAACTATGTTTTGGAGAGTTTAATAAAGATATGGGTTAGTAACAGTCAACAGCATTCCCAATTAGTTATAACAGCATGCAGAAGTATTACCATTAACCCAACACACCAAATTTTAACAGTTGAAAAGCAAGCATAACACATGCATATATAGAACAGTAGTGGACATTACAACAGCATGCAGGTTTAATTGATGGCGACAGGCCACCAGTATTGTGATATTTTAACAGGGTACATGCATGGAGCTAAATGCAAATATTTATAAACCAATAAGGACATATGTCCCAACAAATGTTTTGAGATTAGACATACCGATTGAGGTGTGGAATTGCATTTTTTATGCACATACAGTAGGGTGGAAAAAGATAGCTCAATTAACAACTTCTGTATCCTTCTAGGTTTCACTACATTCCTATTAACTGCAGTTATATGTCCCTTACATGTATTATTACACTACCCAATGTCCTTATATTGTGCAATTGGATTTTGCTAGATCATTATATACATGAGCTGCATCTTGCATACAAACTGTCCAAGATGCAGATGTTAATGCAACGTATTTTGAGAATTGCTCACACACACTACTGCTAAGATGGTACACTGACAGCTCTACTTTCATATAATTATCTACATATGTTCAGGTGAAATTATCAGTTATATGTTGACAGCTGCCTACATTTCTGGCAGCACACTTGACATTTCTGGGGAACACACTACCAAGCGACTCATGTGCCAGATTAACCTGTACATGCTGGGCATGAACCAACAGTTGAGGGCTGTAAATATGCATACAAGCTACTGGCACTCCCTTCATCCACGTTATATAGGCCTACCCAAGTGTGGGTTGACACTGCTTAATACAACACTACTATTTGTAGAATGCAACAGTACAACAACATAGCAAAGAAAATGACAAAGGCACACTCCATGAATCATACATTTATTAAAGGATTATTACACCTTTATTTATTGGGTTAAAAGACTTTTTGAAAGCTCTCTCATTTATTTTATATAACAGTGCATGCAGAATAATTACTAACCTGCCTCATGACGCAGGCTTTGCAGCCTATCTTCATGGGCTTGCAGATTCATAGCCCGGTCACCTGCAGCTGTGAAGTAAATGCAGTGATATTGAGACATACCTATCCATAGTATAGACAAGCATGGTAATTCTTAACTACTTAATAGAATGGCTACTTACTCAGTACTGGGGCATTAGGCATCGTACAGGATTTCTGGCTCCACCGGTCCAATTCATCACCCCTACGCTGCTTCAGGTCAGAATAATGGTGCCTGACCTGCTCACCGGTCCGAGAAACACCAGTGGCACTCGTGAGATCACGGGCAAGACTGTTCCAGGACTCCATTTTATATTGGGTACCCTGGTACTGGTCCTGCAGAAGTCTTTCCTCATGTTTGTGGACGAGGAGCCAAACCATAATTTTGGACTCCTGGATGCCCCAGCGTTGCGCTCTAAAACGAGTGCCCTCACCTACACCAGCCATGCTGACTGCAGGAGGAAGCTACAACCAGTTATAGCAAGTATTCTCGCCTGTGGAGATTAAATATGCCTCATTTCCCACACTTATTTGTGATTGGCCAGTTTTAGAAAAGCTCTACTGTGTGCCCGCCTGCATAGCTGATGTTGGCAATGTTTAAAATCCCTTTGATAGATATGTCTCTGTTGAAAGTGCATGTTTGTGAAATGCTATCCTGGCTTAGTGGTTAAGTACTGTGACTATAGTGCACAGTATCCCGAGTTTGAGCCCTGTCACTGCTTTTTATTTTCCTGCTGGGCAGACCTGACTGGTTAAGGAGCAGGAAAGCAGGTGTGAGCATCTTTACCCGACATTGCACTGGTTAGCGTGGAGTTGAGCGAAGGTGATCAGCAGTAACGTGGTGAACCTGTGTTACTCCTCCTTAGCATAGCGCAGCTTCGCGCAAATGTATTTAAATATGCTCAATACTGGTAAAATGTAGTTAGCAGTGCTTTATATTGCTTAAAATAAGGTACTCATGCCTCAGAATGCATAAACATTTCACCTTAATATATATAATTCATGCACTGCTAAATTTAACATTTCAATGCTTTTTACAAAACTTATACATAAAAAAATGTCAGGAAATGTTTTTGTATACAGATTTCACACAGAAAATGGAATGTGCAGTAGTGGGACTCGAACCGGGAATGCCTCCTCTTTGTGCAAAAGTTTTAACCACTACGCTATCACTACGTTGCTTAATTTGCATATATTTTTCTTATTATCCTCTTTTGGTGTTTAAGCTGCTGTAACTGTAGCTAAGCAATGGGCAAACTCGGGCAAACCCGCGCAACTACAGGTAGCTATATCGGAAGAAAAAAAATTATTATTTTTATTTTTTTATTCTGTTAGTTGTTGAACATATGTGGGAGTGTAGTGTTACATTGTACACATGTGAGCGGATTCGCTTATTTAAATGTGAATTTGCGGCATTTCTTCATAGCAGGGGTGTGGATATTTGGACTGCTCTGCAATTTATGTTTGTCACACACCCATGGATTTGTCTCTGTGTTCTAGATTTATCTCTGTATTTCAGACAGCTGAGGCTGTTATGAAAAATTGTTGAACATCTTAAAGAATGCAAGACAACCAAATATGGAGGAATAATACCTACAAAAGTGGAAGAGATTTGTCATTTAATGTTTCATACGGTCTAGACCCTTTACAATGTCCTCCTATACCAGGGCTTTTGAAATGTTTTAATTTAAATTTGGCTTACTAGTCAGTCATAGTTAATGAAAGAATTCATATGACTGTAGGATACTGCAGTTAACCAGAAGCAATAGGAATAAACTGGATTGAATGTCTTTTATCTGTTAATTACCAAGAACTGTGCTGTACAGGTGCCAGTATCTCCTCTATGGACCAAGTCTTCTTGTACTTTCACAATAAAGTCTGCAAACAATCTAGTTTGGTTAAGAATGCTTTATTATGTACTATTATGTACAGTGGTGGTAAATTTTAACAGTTTTCAGATATTGTTTCCAATAACAGTGCTGATAAACTGAAATAATTCTCTGCATTCATATTCTTCATATTTCTTTCTTTTTTTTAATTTTTCCAAGTCTTTTGGGTTTCTAATGCCATGATGGTAATGGATCCCATTCCTAAGTCAAAGTACAATTTAAAATTCATGAGATTAGTATTGTTTCAGTCTTTGATATCAGCCAAAAGAGATCTTCACCGCACCTGCAATGTGCCCAGTAATGACCCCTCCTGCAATTCGTACGGGATTACATGTACTTGGTAACATATCTAAATATGATTGTAGATTTTTTGTTATAAGACCCGTTGCTCCTACTACTACTATTGGAACTGTCTGGGTATCTTTCTTCCACATTGTTCTCGTTTCTGTCTGCAGATCCTGATATTTTATGGCTTTGTGTGTCTCCATACGCAAGACACTCTAGTCAGTGGGTGTGGTGATTTCAGTGATCATTGCTACATTTGTCTTCTTTTCATGGACCACTATATCTGTTTATCCTAGCATCTATGTTTTGAACTGTTGGTAACGGGTGATCCCATGTGATGTAAACTTCATCATTTTTTATGATCCTTTGTGGCTCACGTTTCCAGTATTTTTCACCCACTTCAGTACCATATTGTTTGCACAATCCCCAGTGCAACATTCTTGCCACATTATTATGCCTTTCAGTATGCAGTCCTTCTGCCATTAGTATGTCACAACCAGCAATGAGGTGTGTGACTCTTTCCATTTCGGTTTTACAAAACCTACATTTGTCTTGTCTGTTTCTTCCATATGTTTAATGGACTTTGTAAACCAGCGTGTACATAGCCCACTGTCTTGGGCCTCCAATATTAACCTTTCATCTCTTGGTTTGAATTCACCTTTCCGTAACCATTCCTGCTTTCATTCCTTAACATGAGGTTCTTCCAGAAGTTTTCTGTACTTGCAACTATATTTATGCATTTTCCACATTTCTTTCCTTCTCATCTGGTCCTTCACCTTATATTCTTTTTGTTTTTTGGCACATTCAGTTGCTCCCTGATTTTGATCTGCTTCTGATTTGATTTCCATTCCTGCTTGATACCAGTATGCTTCTGCTAGATTAAGCAGAGAAGTCGTCTTAAATTTATTCTCATGTTTCAAAACTTTCACTGTGTTTGGGTCTTGTGAGGTCATCAGATGTGTGGAGTCCCACGACTGCAGATCTATACACATAATCAATTTCAAGGAGACCTATCCCTCCTTCAGAATGGGGAATATGTAATCTTGGTATGCACTTATTTTTATAAATCATTTGGTGAGCATGAAGCATCCTTGTTTTCTTGTCTAATCTATCCAACATGTTTTGGGGCCAGTCAGTCACTCCAAAACTGTAAGTTAGGACAGGAATATCAAATTGGTTTATAGCTTGGATTTTGTTCCTAGATGTCAACACTGTTTTCAAGATTAATTTAAGTCTTCTAAAGTATTCCTTACTAAGATGTCCTTCAAGAATGCAACTGCAGTCCTAACATATATGTTGTCCTGCTTCAGGCAGCCCTCGGTCGGCCGGATTCCAAAGTCTGGGTCCGACGTCGGCTGATGTCACTTTTCTCTCCGACGTCAGAGCGGCTGGAGTACATAAGCATCAGCCGACGCCATTTTCTTCAGTCTTTCTTGCCGCGCGGTGCCCGAAGCAGAAGCAGTTCGCAAGTGCCGGTCGGTCAGCTCCTGTATTCTTCGATTCCGAAGTCATCAAAAAAGCTAAGTACCCCGTTGGGGACCTTTTCTTGCCTCAGCCGATGTCAGAAATTACTGAAAAAGTTAACAGTTGTCTTTCTTGTGGTAAACAAATACCTCATAAGGATTTCCACTCTTACTGTCTTCCTTGCCTTGGCCCAGACCACGACGTCTCGGCCTGTGTAGCCTGTGCTCTCTTCAACAAGTGCACTCTCAGGCGCCGGGCGGAGTTCACTGAAGATTTTTTCGGTGAAAAATGTGCTTACACAATGCCGTCGGAACTTCCGACATCGCAAACTCCCAAGAAACGAAAAGACCAGGACTGACATCCTCGGTCCGCGTCCACCACCGACTCCACGCCAAAACCTACCGCGAGTGCTCCGGTTCCCTCTGAGACGGTCTCCCCACTGCTCCGAACCGAAGACACCGCATTACCGACGACTCCGATTCCGGATATCACTCCGACGCCAGTTATTGATTTTCCTCCGGATACCGAAACCGAGGAAATGCCCGAGACCATTGCTGTAGACAAGGTCACTCCTGCACGTGGAGCTGCCAGGCCTCCTATGGCCATGTCTATTAAGGCCTACGCTAGGGCTAAGGCAGCCAGCAAAACAAAACATCTTACTACTAAAACCTTACCACAGCCTTCTCCAGAGACACAAATTATGTCTATGGCTGCTGACTTAATTTCTATGATTAGAGGTTCACAGGCCCATCCTGAGAGAGGATCCCAGCCTCCTTCTGATAAAAGGCCCAGGGTTGAACCCCCTGACCCTATTCCGACAGATGATGATTCTGAGGGCTCTGTCCACTCTGATAGCCAGGAAGAGCTTTTCCAGACCTATGAGGACTCTGATGCAGAGGATTCCATCCCCTCGGCCTCCCCTCCTGAGGATATTTCTTTTGGGGAAGTTCTGCATACCATGAGGGAACATTTCAAGTGGCAAGGCCAGGAATATTCTGATTCCAGAAAACGCCTTCAGACTTTCCTTAAGAAGCCCCAGCACAGGCCCTTAGCTATTCCTCCTGTACTTGATGTTTTGGATGATTTATTTTCTGACTCTAGTGTTACCCCTGACTCTCTTCCTCCTGCTCCAGCCAAGCCAGACAGGTATTACAGGGTCCCAGAAACACATTCCCATTTATTCAGGGCCCACACTGCTGATTTGGAAACTATTTCACAGGGGCCTAAAGGAGTTTCAGCTTCCACCTCTAAAAATCCATTGCCCTCCAACAGGGAAGCTAGGTCATTAGAGAGATGGGGCAAAAAGGTTTACACATCCACTACCTTATCTATGAGAGCTTTGAATTGCCTTTTTCATATGTTACAATATCAGGATTTCCTGTTAGAAGATTTACAAAAAACATTGGCCACTCCTGATCCTTTAGACAGGAAGGCTTTGCAGGAAGTAAGCAATCACTTCCTACAGTGTGCATATGATGCACTGGAAGCTTCATGTAGGGCAGCTATGACAGGGGCAGTCATTCGTAGACATGCATGGTTAAAAGAACAACCTCTACCAGATCATGTAAAGGCAAAACTTCTGGATGCACCTTTGGAAAAGAACAAGCTTTTTGGTGCTAATGCTAAGGATGTGTTAAAGACCATCAAGGAAAAAGCTAAATCAGTTCAGACGGTGAAAGATTTCCTCCAGGTTCAACCCCCCAGATTCAGTAGGAATTGGCCTTCAAAAAACTGGTCCTTTCCTAATCCAGAAAAGTTTCAAAGGGGTAAGAACAGACGTGGCGAGGAAGAGGCCAATACAGAGGTCCTTACAGGGGACGACAATGGCAGCCAGGAAACCAAAGAAGTGACGCAGGGGTTTCACCTGCCCCACAGCCACAATCTCAATGACTTTCCTCTACTTCTGCCTACCAGGGAACAAATAGAAGCTCCCTTGGGCGGGAAATTATCTCTGTTTGCAGAAAATTGACACAGACTGACAAAGGACAAATGGATTTTGGACATTATAGACCGAGGCTACAGGTTCCATTTTCATACCTTGCCAAGAAAACAAGGCATGCCAAACCTACCACAAAACCAGAGGACAGAGGCTATCAAGCAAATCTCTCTGCTGACTCGGATGAAAGCAATAGAAAGAGTTCCACAACAAGAACAAGGCCAGGGGTTTTACTCAAGACTGTTCCTTGTTCCAAGAAAAGAATCTCAATGGAGACCAATACTGGATTTGTCCGCATTAAACACCTTTTTCATAGTACCAAAGTTCAAAATGCTGACTCTACAGCAGCTCCTTCCCATGCTGGGCAAGGGGTCTTGGCTGATTACTCTGGACCTCAAGGAGGCATACCTGCATGTCCCTATCAGACACAGCTGCAGAAGATACCTCAGATTTCTTGCAGGGCCAGAGCATTATCAATTCTCAGCATTGCCATTTGGATTATCTACTGCGCCCAGAGTATTCACAAAATGCCTGGCTTCAGTAATTGCTCATTGCAGGCTCCAGGGGATACAAATTTACCCGTACCTGGACGACTGCCTCATACAAGCGGACGACAAATTGATGTTGACAAAAAACTTGGTCTGTGTCATACGATTACTACAAGCTCTGGGATACACAGTCAACTTCCAAAAGTCAAGACTGCAGCCATCCCAGCAAATAATCTTCTTAGGAGCCAAATTAGACACAGCCTCTCAAATGGCTTACCTGACAGAAGACAAGCAAGAGAAGTTAACTCATTACTTCAAAGGTTTAGCAAAACTCACCCAGATGACTGCAAGGAGATTCCTACAGGCCCTGGGTTACATGGCATCCTGCATTCTCCTGGTTCCATTAGCAAGACTACACATGAGAAAGCTTCAATGGTACCTAAAAAGCATTTGGTCTCAGCACAGCAACAACTTGGAGACAACCATACCGCTCATTCCATGCCTACAAAAGGAATTCCTATGGTGGGCCTCGGTGAGCCAGGCAAACACAGGTATGTCATTCAAAAAACCACAGATAACACAGACCATGACCACAGATGCCTCAGACCTTGGATGGGGGGCGCACATGGAAGGCAGGTGTATACAAGGACAATGGTCTCCAAAGGAAACACATCTCCATATAAATCAAAAGGAAATGCTGGCAGTAATGCATGCCATCGAGGTCTTTCAACACCAACTTCAGCAAGGCCATTTACTGATACGGACAGACAACACCACTGTGATGTGGTATATAAACAAGCAAGGAGGCACCCACTCCTACCCCCTTTGCAGACTGACAATGCATCTTTGGGAGAAATCACTGAGTCTAAACACCCAGTTACAATCCCAGTTTGTTCCAGGCAAAGACAATGTGTTGGCGGACAGCCTAAGCAGGAATTTCACAGATCCACACGAGTGGAGGTTACATCCGAAGATCTTCACACAACTCACTTCGACATGGGGCAGGCCAGAAGTAGACCTATTTGCCTCTCACCTCAACCATCATCTTCAAAAATTCTGCACAAGGACATACCATCCAAAAGCTTGGAAAATAGATGCTCTCTCATTCAACTGGAACTTCCTAACAATCTATGCATTCCCACCTCTGCCACTGATGACCTCAGTATTACTAAAGATCAAAGCAGAGAGACCCAAGGGAATCATAATAGCTCCGGACTGGCCAAGACAACACTGGTACCCACTATTACGGAGCATATGTCACACCAGGAGGTGGGCCCTTCCCCAGTGGCCTCTACTTTTGACTCAACACAATTTCAAAACAATGCATCCAAACCTTCAGACACTGCAACTAACAGCCTGGGAGATTCCATAAATAACCTCAACCTCTCTCTCTCCAAGGAAGTTCAGCGGATACTAACAGAGGCTCGAAGACCATCCACCAGAAAGGTTTACTTAGCAAAATGGAAGAGATTCAGCAATTGGAATACCAGCAAGGGACATGATGCATCATTGTTGAACATCCCACTCATCTTGGAATATTTGGCGGATATGCTAAAGAACGGCCTCTCATATTCTTCCATAAAGATACATGCATCAGCTATTTCAGCTAGATATAACACTGATCCTCCTGTCTTTTC
Organism: Protopterus annectens; assembly: GCF_019279795.1. Classification (NCBI taxonomy): domain Eukaryota; kingdom Metazoa; phylum Chordata; order Ceratodontiformes; family Protopteridae; genus Protopterus; species Protopterus annectens. Next base: position 711,445,255 of record NC_056739.1, on the reverse strand, counting down.
ACACCCTTTGCTAAGGCAATTCCTCAGGGGAATCAAGAACATTAAGCCACCAAGAAAGGCCCCAGTGCCAGCCTGGGACCTTAATTTTGTCCTAGAAAAACTGACTCTACCTCCATTTGAGCCAGCAGCTTCAGTTGACTTGCAATTTCTCTCATGGAAGACAGCTTTCCTGTTGGCAGTTACCTCAGCAAGAAGGGTTTCGGAACTACAGGCACTAATGGCAATTCCACCGTTCATAATTTTTCACAGAGACAGGGTTTCATTAAGGACCAACCCTACTTTTATGCCAAAGGTGGTATCTAGGGTTTCTTTAAATCAAGCTATTCATCTGCCTGCTTTCTTCCCCAATCCTGAGAATAAGGGGGAAAGACTGTTACATACCTTGGACATTCACAGACAACTTCGATACTACCTGGACAGAACCAAGGCCAGTAGGAAGTCTGAACAACTTTTTGTAGCTTACGCCCCTGCAGTCCAAGGAAAAGCAATTTCAAAACAGACTATTTCAAAATGGATTGGACATTGCATCAGATTTTGTTATTCCTTTCATGGAAAGACTGTTCCAGCCAATGTCAGACCACATTCCACCAGAGCTACAGCCACCTCTACAGCATTCTTAAGAGGGGTGCCTACTAAGGACATTCTAGAAGCTGCTACATGGAGCTCTGTGCATACATTCTCCAAACACTATAATCTCCCTCTATACTCCAGATCCAGAGCAGGCTTTGCTTCGGCAGTCCTGCAGGGTTTGATTGCCTCACCATCTTTTTCCTAGAGCATTCCTCCTCCCCCAGCTAAGCTATGGTATTCTACCCATATGTTAGGACTGCAGTTGCATTCTTGAAGGACATAGTACAGTTTTGTACCTACCATAAATGTAGATATCCGATAGACATGCAACTGCAGTCAGATTTTCCCTCCCTCCATACCCCTCTATGCCTAGGGTCCACTCCTATCCCTGTTTTTCTCTTAGCTGGGGATATCTGTTATGGTGTATTTGTTTTATTGCTCATTTATTTGTCTGGAATCCTGTTTTTGTCTTCCAATTTGATTACAGCCTTCCTTGGAGGGCACCTGGCATCTGGGGCAAGAAACACTGAAGAAAATGGCGTCGGCTGATGCTTATGTACTCCAGCCGCTCTGACGTCAGAGAGAAAAGCGACATTAGCCGACGTCGGACCCAGACTTTGGAATCCGGCCGACCGAGGGCTGCCTGTGGCAGGACAACCCATATGTTAGGACTGCAGTTGCATGTCTATCGGACATCTACATTTATGGTAGGTACAAAACTGTACTTTTCATTCACATTTGTTCATGTTTTATTGTTGATCCTTCATCAACTCCCAAATATTTGTACACTCACTCTTGCTCAAGTTCTTTCATATCACATTCTTGTCCCAAACTGATGTTCCTGGTGCTGCAGTTTTCCGGCTTTAAAGGTTGCTTTTGCACATTTATCAAGACCAAATGACATTCTTATATCATCTGAAAAAGTTTTGACAACTTGCAGTTGTACTTTCAGTTCCTCATCTGATAACCTATACAGTTTTAAATCATCGATAAAGAGAAGATGAGAAGTGTTTACACTTTGTTGTTTTCTAGGAGCCAAATTATAACTATGGCCTAAGCTGTCAAGTAGACAGCTTAATGGGTTAAGGGAAAGGCAGAATAGTAGCGGTGACAGAGAGCCACCCTGGAATATCTTTCTTTGAATTTTTATCCCTGGGATAATAATTTGTCTTTTATCATGGCTTAATTGCAAAGTGGTCTGCCACTGTTTCATGGTCACTGTAATGTAGTCGATTAGTGTAGGGTGTATCCTATAGATTTTTAAGCACACACTTATCCATGAATGTGGGATACTATCAAATGCTTTTTTGTAGTCAATCCATGCCATGCTTAGATTCTTCCCCTTTTACAGTTTTCCACTATGACTTTATTTAACAACAAATGATCCTTTGTTCCATATGACTTTCTTTTATTGCCCTTTTGTTCTACTGCCATAATTGAGTTTTCTTCTAAATGACTATAAACTCTTGTCAACATCAATTCCCTTGTATAGTTTATACGTTGTCGGAAGGCAAGTTATTGGTATATATTGTTTTAGGGTAGCTTGCAGGTTCTCGCTTAAGTAGGAGCATTGTTTTTCCTGTTAGCCAGTTGGTGTCTGTTCAGGGTGCATATATAAATAGTTCTTACTTATGGCTAAATCTTTGTGCAAAGATGTTAATACTTTTAACCAAAAGTTAGGTACTGCATCTGGGCCTGGGGGTTTTCCAATTGGAGGCTTTTCTTAACTTTGTTTCAATCTCTCTGGCTGTTTCATCCCATTTCATATCCTGTACCTTTAAACTTAATTCTTCTATTCATTTAGCATCTTTATGTTCCACAGGATCTTCATAGATGCTTCTCCAAAATGTTTTAATTCCTTTTACCTCGTTTTACAAATCTCTATAAAACTTTTTGGGGTCATCAATAAATTGTTTATTTTGTACTTCTTTATATTTATCTGCATATCTTCTAAATTTTTCCACCTGTGCTGAGATTTTTAGTTTATTTGTGATAGTGCGTGATAGATCCTGGTCTGTTCTAATACTGCGCATTGCTGTTATCATGTGTTCTCTTTCTTAGTATTTTTGCTGATCTGTTTGCTCTTCTATGTTCTTCTAACAGTGATGCTTCTTGACTTAACTGCTTTATAGTTTTCTCTATTCAATACTTCCATGATGGTATTTGATTTCTCCCCTTTTCCCTCACTACCCTGTGCTCTTGTGGCAGAACTTGATCAGTTATTAATTTAGCTGCACAGTAATATATCCTGTTCACTTCTGTTATATCGCATGGATCTTTATGGACAGTCCTAATTACTGTGTTCATTTGTTTTCTGACTTTTTGGGTTTTATTGACCTTCTGCAGTCTATTTCTGTCATGGATCTTAATATGTCAATCTATGTGCATTAAATCAAGCAACTCTTCTCTTAGCTCATTTTCTTCTAAAGTGAGGACACATTTTTTTCTATTTCCTGAGAGCATTCTATAGAAAGTTCTATAGTATCCTCTGTGGCACATTCTCTTCAATTTCATCCTGTGCCATCTGTTGCTCTGTCATATGGGAACTCACTGGCCTATCACTCCTCAACATTGATTGCATCAGAGTTTCCACCGTTTCTTGTTCCTTCCCTTGCTGTCCAGCTTCAAGTGAATGTTCATACTGGTTTCCTGTGGAAGGCTCCAAAATATCTTCATATGGCACCTGTCCAATTGCTTCCCATTCCACTGGTTTCCCCCTAATTTGGATATCCATTGCTCTGTCCTGTTGTGGTTCTTTCTGAATTAGATTTTCTGCACTGAATCCTTCACTTCGCAGGTACTCCATAACCTCAGTTTCTATTTCTTTAACTTCTCCATTACAAATCTCTTTTTCTGCTTTTCCTCTTTGTCTTCATATTTTTTGTATTGTAAAGTTTTCCATGTCCGGATTTTTCTTCAAATGTCTTTGGTGCTGCTCTTTTTGTATTGCTAAGTTTTGCTTTCTCCTTTGCATAAATGTTACACCATATTACATGTCTTTTTCTTTCCCATGTCCATATTTCTTTTTCAGATGTCTCCTGATCTTCCTGCTTCTCTTTACCTTTGGGACTTAGCTCCATCATGCTGTGATGTAACCTGACCTTCTACACCAAATCCTTCACTTCACAAGCACTCCATAACTTCAGCTTCTTTTTTTTAACTTCTACTGTACTAATCTTTTCTACATTCCCTCTTTGTGATATTTTTTATTGTGAAATTTTCCATATCCGGATGCATCTGCCTGTATTTCTCTTCGAATATCTTTAGGGCTGCCTTCTTTATAGTGATTAATTTGGCTTTCTCCTTTGCATAAATGTTGTACCATATCAAATCTCTCTTTCTTTCCCATGTCCATATTTCTTTCTTTATACTTTTCGAAAATCTCTAGGTTATGTTGTTTATATTTTCGCACTTCCTCAGACTGTTCTTTTTCCAAACAAGTTTTTTTATCCATATACTGATTTTCACAAGTCTGTTGTATTAATGAATACAAATTTTTATTTGAAGTTTCTCAGTTTTTCATATGGAAGTATTTTTCTTTCCTCTAATTTCTCTCTTAATCATTTTGTATATCTTGTGTCTGGAAATTCTGGGCTTTCTACATAATAGTAACAGTACATAATTTCTTTCATATCCTCAGTAGTCCACTTTATCATTTTTATGGCTCTTCTTTGGTCTATCAGTTTTTGAGATTTTTGTGGACTATTACTTCCTTCTACAATGGGGGGGGGGGGGCATCCCCTGCCTGGCCCCATTGTAGAAATGTTTCCATATTTTGAGGATTCTACATTGTCATCTTTTCTAGTCCTGGCACCAGTGTTACTAAAAGGATTGGGCACTTTTTTATCCTGGGTCTTCTGCACTCAGCTGTCTTTTTAATTTTTTAACCTACTTCTGTCCATGATGTATGCTATATAAATACAGTCTGTATATCGGTGCCATCTTGGTGAGATTTTGTGAAAAACAGGGTCTACCTGTCAAAGGTACTCACCAAGACTTGAGAATTAATTCAATTTCAGCATACCCTCCTTTACTTGCTGACTTATCTCTCCATTTGGAGTAGTATAATTAATATTTTGGAATGAAAGATATTTGACCTGACTTCTGCAGTCATACCTGAGTGTCAGTGCTGCCTTCTGAGGACTGCACTGCCATGACTTTCTGCATATCAGTCCAAACTAACGTAACTGTGTCTGAAGTATTTCTTAATAATACCAAAACCATGTAAGTTTCTACATGCTTCTATAAACTTGGTTCCCAAACCTTGTAGCATACAAACAAAATGTGTTTATACTCAAATGTACTGCACTTTCTGTTTTTTCTCAGTATTCTTGACTGAAGGTTATTTTCACTGATGCATTCCCTGAAACTGTATGCAAACTGTGAAGCCTGCTTTAGTATTGCTACATTTCTAGACTTATTCAAAGAGAATACTGTATTTTTGTACATTTAAATGTTACTTGATCTAGCAACTCCTCTTGAGATACCCGAACACACATGGGTATCTTTTTCTGTAATTAATTTAAAATATGAAATATAAAATGAAGACACAGGCCTAATCTTACACTTTCAGGCCTATGCAAGGTCTATTTTGCTAACTGTATTTATGTAGGATTTATTCCATAACAGTGTCTCTGATATTATTGAAATGGGATTTACTTATGTAATTACTTTATACATCTATTAATATGGTCTGCAAAGGATGCTAAAGTGGTCACTAGAACTAAGTAAAATAAGTTTTCTTTAGCTGGTAAATAAATGTGCAATTTTAATTTTGACCACTAGTTGTCACTTGTGAATTTATGGTCTCTCTGGATTGAAGTTTCTTAACTGTATGATTTAATCATAACTGGGTAATTCTTTAACATGTTAAAACTGGTAAAATCTCTTTTTACATCTGTAATTTATATATCTTAAAGCGTAATTACCATATAATGCATTAACTTGCGTCTGCAAATCTTCAGGTATATTTGTTACTAATTATCCTGTCTATTTACATTTTTAATTTATATGTGCTATACTAGATGTAAATATCTTTGTGCTATAGTAGTAGTATAGTGGTAAAAAATGATGCTTTCTGTATTTCAGATCTATACCTTTGCATACCCTGTCATTATTTTTTAACTTCCTGTCTAATGTACAATAATTATGTAAGGTGCACTACAGTCTGTAAATTAATTAAATTAAACCTGACCTGTTATTCCTTGAGTATATTAAATAACTATTAGAACTTATTCTTTAGATAACTTATCTTAATAATTCTGTTACAAGTAATTCTGTCACTTTACCCTTAAAACAAATGACTGAATAATGTGAAGTGTGATGTTAGTAATGCTGTTAGAAATGTATTCTGAAACCTGACTGAAATGCACTATACTGAAGTCATAAGTGGGTATGAATGTCATATTGTGACACTTGTCTGAAGTTTACATAGTGTTGTATACCGATATCTGACTGAAATGTAGTATACTGAAGTCATAACTGATTATGAATGTTATATTCTGAAACTTGATTGAAATTTATATATTGCTATATTCTGAAATCTGACTGAAATGAGTACTATACTGAAGTCAGAGTATGAATGTTATATTCTGAAACTTGACTGAAATTTACATAGTGCTGTTAGAAATGTATAACTGAGTAATAATGTTATATTCTGTGATCTGAAATGTACTATACTGAACACATATTCCATACTTTGAAATTTACATTAAAGTGATACATATTTATACTGAACATCTAAAATAGCTGTATATAAATGTTATATTATGGAAAGTAATGCTAAAGGAATATCTTTTTTTCTGTCAGTATTATCTGAACACAGATAAAAGCATAAACTGAAAAATAATACTGTTATACATTTGTCTGAGAACATTATAACATCTGCATGCTTGCTTTGACTCTGATCTGCATAAATGCACATCTCTTGTATACTCATTTTAACTTTAGAGAATTTAGGTAACGGAAACACATTTAAACAGTCACTGAAAAAATGCACATTTCCTGTACATACATTTTAAATCCTAGAGTTGTGCACATCAGCTCTTGCCAAGGTTAGGCCTTACTCTACATTCTCTTAGTCAATGCTGAGGTATTGGAAGTGCCCCCCGGAATCCTTTGATAGACATTTCAAACTTACCCTTTCACATCTCTTGTGCAAGACTGTGTGGCTGATGTAATATTTTCTTGACTGTATTTGAACATGTAATCTGAAAAAATCAACCTCATAATTGCCTTTTGTAACAATATCTGTAATGCATAAAAAAAAGTATCAGGTCCTTAAAAAATAATAATTACAGCTTTAACAATTATAAACTGATAGCATTGCTTGTTGCCCTGACTTTATTTACATTTTCTGCATGAAATAAAAATATGATGCTATAAGTTCTTGTAAGTTTTTAAGCAAACTTATAATGTACCATAGTAAAATAAATTCTTGTAAGTCTGTAACTGAACTGATAATATACAATTAAATACAAAGCTGTAACTTTATTATTAAATTAGACAAAAACCTCATTGACAGTGTTTTTCCCTTGTAACCTCAAGTGTTTTTCCCTTTCATAACCTCAAGTGAAACTAAAGTAGTAATCTGACATTGCATTACTATTTTAACATTTTTTGCATTTCTGCACCATTATAAATTTAATCTTAACTGTTGAACTTCCTATGTTTACTCTCTGACCCTCGGGGCCATAATTTTAGTGTGCAAGTCTCCTCCCACTGTCTTAACATAGCCGTTCCTTTAGCTGATGTCATTTAATTCTTTCAGTACTACTGAAAGCTACAAGCATTTCTACAATAAATAAGTAATAAGAACCATTACTGCATAAACTGTCTCTGATAATATTAAACTCATGTTTACCATACTGTTTTATGGCCTACAGTCTTTAATTCAGCTTGCTCAGTTGGCCTGTAATCTGATAACTCAGTTATGTAAGTCTATGCCTTTGATGAGCTTGGTTAACTGCAGTTTCTGCATGAAATATATACAGTCTTGAAACATTTACATATTTATTGATTTTATTATTTATTTTATTTTACATTTGTTGACCGGGATTTTCCGACTGAGCTGAAGAGCCCTTTTTTAGTGGAGGCCCAGGGAGAAAAGCTCCAACATTTTAAATAATTTTCATTATAAATTAGCATTAAACAGCAATGTTACAGGATTTTTACAAACCATTAAGTAGGAATACAATGTTATACAGTGTCAGTAATCAGGAATATAGCAGAACTATTTTAAAATCTATAAAAAGAAATACGTCATTAAGATTAATATAATTTTTGAGGTAAGTGGTTACAAAAACACAGTTTTATCATAATGTAGTTGTATGAAGACATTTACAATAGAATGTTTCTCTGAGGCGATTTGCTTTATAGATTTTTAGAAGACAGTAGAAAGAGTAGTCAAGGAAGATGAGAGAGAGCTAGTGAGAAGAGTGAGTTAAGGCAGAACATAGATTAAGGTATGAGAAGTAGTAGGGGGTGTTTAAGGAGGGAGAGTGCAGTGGCAGAATCAGTGACTTTTAAAGTAATCTTTGGTGGCTGTCTTAAATTGTTTAGGATGTGTAAGTGTCCTTATTTCTAGTGGGAGCCTATTCCAAGCAGTAGTAGGGTGATAGCTGTACATGTTGCGTCCAAATTTAGACTTGGGTTTGTAGATTTGTATTAGGTCTTGGTTACAGCTTCGGAGAGGTCTGGAGGAAGAATAATGGGAGAATGATAGGGGATAGCTCTGGGCAGTAGGAAGGCTGGTATAGGATAACATGGATGATCTGGAGCTGAGTGAGAAGAAGCTGGTGGGGTAATTCAAGCCGGTTTGGGTGTTTTAGAGAGAGACAATGATGGGATTTGTCGGTTTACATATGCACATTTATTACTAGAGTTAAACTGATCTGATTCTGGAACTTTACTTGTCTGTCCTTTATACAAGTATGTGAAGTTTCTTCAACATGAGAGTTGAACCTGGAAGCATTTGCGTTTCCTGAAAAAAATATATAAGGTTGATTAGGAGGATATTTGAGGGATCAGAGGTGAAAATTAAAGTGGGTGTGGTCCTCTCTGATGATTTTTGCTTGAGCAGAGAAACCAGGCAGGGGGGTCCTCTTTCCCCTTTATTATTTGCATTATATTTGGAACCATTGGCAAAGAAAATAAGGGACTCAGAAATTCAAGGATATAATCTGTATGGTAGTCAAGAAAAGCTGGCTTTATTTGCAGAAGATGTTTTATGCCTGACAAAACCAGAAAAAAAGATATTACAGTGTTGTGGAACATTTTGAGACAGTTCCAATTCTTTTTTTCTGGGTATAAAATTATTGAAGTTAAATACAAAGACAATAGTGGTAAATTTTGTACCCACACATGAACTGGTTCAGGATTACCCATATTTATGGGGCATATTAAAATAAAGTATTTAGGAATATGGATTAAAATTATTCTAGTGTGGCAGCTAAGGATAACTGGGAAGAGACTAAATAAAAGATAATACAAAAACTGAGAAAATGGAAGCTTTTTTATAGGGATAGTAAGATACAAGCAGTTAAAATGTTTTTAGTTCCTTTATTCTTGTACACAGGTCAGGCATATTTTTATCAAATAGAGGAGAAGTTGTGGGTAGCAATTAATAAACAGCTGAAGGACTTTATCTGGAAGGGCAAGATGTAAAAAGTCAAGTGGGATAAGCCGATTCTTCCAGGAGAACAGGGTGGATTGGGATTACCCAATTTGAAGGGGTATTTCGGAGCTACACAGTTGAGTCCTATACATAGCACAAGCAGAAAACTATAATTCAAAGTGGAAAGGTATGATGATGAAGCGGTGAGGGGGGGGGGGCTCAAGAAACAAAGAGATTGAGATTTTAGATGCAGGCCTTTAAAGAGAATAAAAATAATCAAATAGAATATTGTATCCATAAAGTAGCAGAAAGTATTCTAAGAACTAAGTCAACACGGGAATGGAGAAAGAAGTTTCTGCCGATAGGGATGACTGCAATTAGGGATACAGACAATAGGCAAGAGGGGGTTAGAATTTATTGGGGAAAACTGGTAAAAGAACAAAGGTTTTGGGAGCAAATAACGAGAGAGGGAAAGATGATAGAATGGGAAGATGCCAAGAATTTGTCTGGATTGCAGGTTAGACATTGCTTTCCCTATTAGAGATTGATATCAGAGCATAGGCAAAGAGAAAGAAATAGGGGAGGGGTTCTAAATGAAAGACAAGCACTGGTAACATTTTTAATATATTCTAGAACAGAAGCTGCCATTAACAAATGAGTAATTAATAGAGCATATCAAATATTGCATATTAACTATAAGAATCAATCGGAGGATGTTAAAAAGGATTGGGTTGAGAGATTGGATAAGCAATTCACAAAAAACAATGGGAGGATATATGTATGTCTCCCAAATATGCAACAAAATCTAGAACATTTAAGATTTTGTCCTGGAAATGTTTACATAGATATTTTTATACCCTGACTAGACTCCAGAGGAATTTTCCTCAGGGAGGCAGCAAATGTTGGAAGCGTGAAGAGGAAGAAAGAGGTAATTGGGAACATTGTTTAAAGATGATACAGTCAAAATCGGTGTCCATTTGCTCAAAATGTTTATTTGAAGTACCTTGTTTAAAGATGAATTGGGAACATATTTTCTGGGAGTGTGGTGAGTTGACAGACTTTAGGGATTCCCTGGAGGATGCACTATCAGAGATGCTTTGTGGGCAGATTGGTCTGATGAGGGAGATGGTTTCTAAGCTATGATACAGAATCAAAATTGCCTAGGCATGGTAAGGCCTTGCTGTGTCTAATAATGGTGATTGCCAGAAAAGCAATTACTAGAAGATGGAAATCAAAATCTAAACCCAACTATACTGGAAGTAGTGAATATAGTAACAGAGAAAAAAACATCTGGCATTGAGATCTTTAGAAAGGAGTAGGAGCAAACTAAATAGGAAACATGAGAATTGTGGGAACAATACATAACAAGAATGAGGTCTAAAAGTAGGCATAACTTAAATTTGCTGTGTAATGTTTGAGTGAGAAAGATTGGGTAGATTATAAATTATTTATAATGTTTGCAACTTGGAGTGTGTCAGTATGGTTTGTGAATTAAAATGCTTGCAACTAGGATAGTGTCAGTGTGGTTTGCTTTAATTTATATGAATGTATGATTGCCTGTGTACTAAGTGGTTTAATAAAGATGTTTCTTGTTTAAAAAGGGAGGAATTAAATAATTTATGTAATATTGCTTAGGTTCTATGATATATAGCAATATATGTGAAGTATAATGTTTGTCATGTTAATATACTTTGATTAGTTTTATATGGCTACATTTGCCTATGTCACAAGTGATAATTCAATAAAGGTGTTTGGAAAAAAACATGAGATTTGAACCTGTGGCTTTAATGACACATATATAGGTTCTGTATTACAAGAATGAAGCTTTACTTAATCGAATAAGTAAAGCTCCAACTTGTAAAATTGAAATGGTAAACTGTCAAATGGCCGATTTAACCCAGGGAAACACTTCCCTTAGCTGTTATGTGGAGTATACCCATTTCTCCAATTTGGAAAGATCTCTGAGTTTGGTACACTTGATTTCGGATGTAAATTTTTTTTTTTCTATTCAGCCAAGGGAAGTGTTTCCGTTTTGTTGAATTGGCCTTTTGCCAATTTTAGCTGTCGATATTACAAGATTGCGCTTTAGATATTCGATTAACTAAAGCTTCAGTGTAATATAGATGCAATATTTATGCTGTACTCTCTTCTTGCATGGGATCTGAACTTTTGACGGTACTGCCACTTTTAAAATGTAGCATTAACTTTAAATTGTACATTCTGTAGACTGTGAAACATCATTTGATATTTGTGAATGCTTTTCTGTTTTTGATTGTATCAAGATATTATTTATGCATTGCAACACTTTATTACCAGAATTTAAAGGTCTTAACAATATCTGCTAAAAAAAAACAACATAAAAAAATGTATTTGCCAGATCTGTAACTGTAAACCCTTTAGTTTGCGAATTAACTTGACTGTCATTTCTGATATACCCTACACAACGTGTGCTTCCAGAATAGTAAATGTGTACTGTTACCTTTTTTCTTACTGGTCACTCCCAATATGCCTTTCTGAGTTGAAAATGTGATAACTTGACTCCCTGCACTTCAGCTGTGGTAGCTGAACTGGAATTTATTTCATCTTCAACCCATAAATCTGCATGTTCCTATTGTAACCAATTCTTCAAATTCCGTACATTTACACAATCTACTGCATGCATATTCTTACATGTGTCATCTGTATATACCACGCTGCACATTCTGTAGCATTTTTATTTTTCCATAAACGATTGTTACTGAAGTCTAAAATAATATGTAACTCTGATAACATGCCCATACCTAATATGGTAATATGGAGTTGTTACACTTAGAAGTGTCAACTACTGTAATCTGTGACCCTTTAAATCCTGACAAAACTGCACTTGTGCCTTTTAGTAAAGGTCTGTTTGCAACTGAAATTGATGTCTGCATTAATCACTACAGTATTCCATAATTTCTTTTCTGTAAACCATGAAAGATTGTCATTTCTTTTAACATTAAACAATGACAGACAAATAATCTGGTTTGTTGCTGGACATCCTTTATAGATAAGCTGAAAATCCTTTTTTATAGAACTAGCAACAACACTGACTTGAACTGTCGTATGTATTTCTTCTTTATTTTGCCCTGAAACACTAGTAATAACATTGACTTGGGTTAATGTATGCATTTCTTCTTTACTTTGCCCTGAAGTCTGTATATTATTTATGCTTGTCCTTACGTTATCAAACAGATCAAAATCTGCACTCTGATCAGTCTTATCTCCCCCTCAGTGCAATATTTGCACTGGCTTCTGAAAACAATAAACTAGAATTTATTACATTCTGAACATCTCTATTTGAAATAATTTGAACTTGAGACATTGCAAATGTTTGTTTTGTGTCTTGTCTGGAAATCTGCATGTTATGTACACTAACTGTGTTTACATCTGTAGCTGCAATACTGTGACTTTGCATTTTGAATTATATCTAAACTAGAATTTATTATATTCTAAACATCTGTATTTGAAATAACGTGAACTTGAGACATTGCAAAGGTTTGCTTTCTGTTTTGTCTGGAAATCTGCATGTTACATACTCTGTTGACGTCTGTGTCTGCAATACTGTGACTTTGTATTTTGAATTACATGTGCTTTGTAGCATTTACACTGATTTCTGTAAACAAGAATTTGGGTTATTTAAGTCTGAAACCATATTAATAGAAGTTGACTCATGCTACAAATCATGCAAGTGCGTTACTTATTACAGTCTGCTTTTGAGATTTAACCCTTTTGTGTCTAGAAAGATTTCACATTCCTGAACTAATAAAATTGAAATGTAAATGAGCATTTCTGGAACACAGTTTCTTTAGACTGTTTTACCTAACTTTCAACTTTAAGCCACACATTTTATTGGTGTCCTTACTGTAGAAGTACTGTTTGACATATTTGTACCATTTACATTTAAACTTTTCTGAGATTTACTGTTTGGCTTGGCTAAAAAATGCATAACAGAAATGATCATCACATAACTTTATGACTTGAAGTTGCTTTAAGAATGTGTTCTGGAGTTTCACAGATTTTTAAAACTTTTTCTTGTTTCTTGGCTGTGTGATGTCACACTAGAAACTTGAAAGTCTGTTGTCTACATTTTCTTGAGTACTGCTGCTTTCTTGAGGTTCTGTGAGGCTTTTCCTGAAGTAGAGTTTGGAATTAACACTGGTGTTCTGTAAGATGCACACAGGCTGATTGCTGATAGGGTTGTTATGGGGTTTTGGGACTTATTTTAAATGTTGCCCTCCCCCCATCGATGGTGGCTCACCATTGAAAAAATCTATATGAATGTAGGATACTGGACACAACTGGAAGAAACTGGAATGAGACTGGAATGAGTGTCTTTATCTGTTAATTACCCAGAACTGTGCTGTACAGGTGCCAGTGTGTCTCCTTTAGGGACCAAGTCTTCTTATACTTTCACAGTAAAGTCTGCAAACAATCTACTTTGGTTAAGAATGCATTTTATGTACAGTGGACGTAAATGTCAACAGTATCCAAATACTGTTTCCAATAACAGTGCTGATAAACTGAAATAGTTCTCTACATGCATATTCTTCATATTCCTTTCCTCCTGAGTATTATAATTAATATTTTGGAATTATGGATATTTGACCTGACTTACCCAAGTGTCTATACTGCCTTCTAAGGACTGCACTGCCATGACTTTCTTGCATATCAGTCCAAATGAACTAACTCCACTGTATCCAAAGTATTTCCTAACAATACCAAAACCCTGTAAGTTTCTACACTCCTCTATAATCTTGGTTCCCAAACATTGTAGCATAAAATTAAAATGTGTGTGTACTCAAATGTACAGTACATTTTCTTCTTGTCAGTATTCTTGATTAAAGGTTATTTTCACTGATTGAAAAGTGCATTCACTGAAACTGTATGCAAACTGTGAAGCCTGCTTTAATATGGTTGCATTTCTAGACTTATTAAAAAAGAATGCTGTATTTTTTTACATTTAAATGATACCTGATCTAACAGTTAATATCTATGCAATCTCTACTTGTTTACCAATCTTCACAAACAGCAGCAGCACCCTTTTTAAGACCACTTTAGAAATAGAAATTCTTTACTTAAAATCACAAAGAAGAGAACCCTTCTCCTTTAGAACCTGAACCTTGTGTTGAGACGTTAAAGCTTTGACTTTTTAAACAAGCAGATTCAGTGGTATTGAGAGACAATTTTTCTGGTTGTTGTTACCACAACCATAAGATATAGATGTCCTGGGCTGACTTGTAAAGAGTTTAACTGAAAACAGATAACAACTGTCATGCCCAAAGCTGTATCTGCAGTGACCCTGAATGTATTGGTGCAATGATCATTATTTTACCCTAACTACCAGAATGAAGGGGAAACCTCATCTGCATGTATTGGATGTGCATTGATACTCCACTGTTATACTCAAGCTAATGACGTCAACAAAAACTGATATTTTTTAATGAATATAAAACTGCTTTTTATGTCTGCTTTTATATCATTCAGAAACAAAAGGATTATCTTTCTTTTAGTAAACAGACGTTCTAAATGGCTGACCCATTCATTTACTTGCCTTTTGTTTTTACTAGAAAACCTATGCAAGGCACAGTCCAAACACAGTCTGTAGTGGCATCAGTTCTGCTCATGCCATTTTAAAAGTTACCACTTGGTTTGTAGTCCACACATTTGCCAGCATTACATGTTGAGGTCCTTTCCAGTGTCAGACAGACCACAAAGAGGCAGATACAGGTGTCCCAGAGGCAGATGTCAGCCCCAAGGCTCATACAGGCCTAAACAATGCGGTGCTCCTACCTCCAAAAGCGGAGAAGACAAATCACAGCCTTAAAGGAAACAGTCCCAATGACTTTCCTCTACCAGAACCAAGCACTTTTCTTTTGGCAGCCCCCTTAGGGGGAAAACTAACACTTTTTTCATCAAATTGGCAATGGTTACCCAAGACAAATGGGTCCTGAACACATAGTGTCCCAAGGCTACAGGTTCCATTTTCACACTCTTCCAAGGTCAAAAGGTATGCCAGACCTGCCACACAATCAATGGGCAGAGGCACAAAAACAAATTACAGCCCTCATGGACATGAGGGCCATTCAGCAAGTACCACAACAAGAGCAGGGGCAAGGATTTTACTCCAGACTTTTCCTAGTACCCAGAAAGGACAAAACTTGGAGACCAATACTGGACCTGTCTATACTAAATACGTTTCTGGAAGTTCCAAAATTCAAGATGTTGACTCTACAGCAGCTACTGCCCATGCTGGGCAAGAAGGCTTGGCTCGTAACTTTGGACCTGAAAGAGGCATACCTGCTTGTCCCAATCAGGCAATCTTGCAGAAGACACCTCAGATTCTTAGCTGGCTCAATGCATTACCAATTCTCTGCACTGCTCTTTGGCTTATCTACTGCTCCCAGGGTCTTCACAAAATGCCTGGCACCAGTAATTGCGTTTTGCAGACAAAAAGGAATTCAAATATATCCCTACTTGGACGACTGCCTAATTCAAGCAGAGAACAAAGATATTCTTCTAAAATATCTGGCGTTTGTAAAAATATTACTAATTAGCCTAGGGTACACAGTAAACGAAAATAAATCAAAACTAGTGCCCTCTCAAGAGATAATATTCCTGGGTGCAAGCTTAAATACAACTGCCCAGATGGCTTATCTCACGCCACACAAACAAAGGCAACTGACTATTTACTTCAAGAAATTGGCAACAAAGACCCACTTATCTGCAAGGAAAACCCTGCAGACCTTGGGTTTCATGGCATCCTACATTCTACTAATTCCATATGCCAGACTGCATATGCGGAAACTACAATGGTATCAAAAAAGTGTTTGGACTCAGCATTGCCACAGCCTGGAGACAGTAATTGCACTCATTCCCTGCCTGCAACAGGAGTTTCGATGGTGGGCAGAAGCCTGTCACCATAACAAGGGTCTGCCATTCAGTTTACCCACAGCCAGACGGACACTGACAACGGATGCATCAGACTATGCCTGGGGGGCCCATATGGCAGGAAAATGTATTCAGGGCACATGGCCTGCAAACCAGATGCATCTTCACATCAATCAAAAAGAGATGCTAGCTGTTCAAAATGTCCTGACCGCCTTCAAGGACCTGTTTCATCCAGGACAGTTACTGATAGACAGACAACACTACGGTCATGTGGTACATAAACAAGCAGGGAGGTACACACCCCTACCCCCTCTGCAGACAAGCAATGAACCTATGGGACACAGCATTGGCCTTTCAAGTTCACCTGCAAGCACAATTCCTACCAGGAAAAACAAATACTCTGGCAGATGAACTAAGCAGAAACCTCATGGATCCCCACAAATGGAAACTGGATCCACAAGTCTTCAGCATGATAATAAGGAAATGGGGATGCCCTGACATAGATCTATTTGCCACCCCTCACAATTGCCAATTACAGAGATTTTGCACAAGGATTTATCAAAAACAAGCATGGAAAGTGGATGCCCTGTCCTTCGGCTGGAAAAATCTAACAGTATATGCCTTTCCTCCACTGCCTCTCCTTCCCAGAGAACTCCTAAAGGTCAGACAAGAGAAACCAAAAATGATACTGATTGCGTCAGACTAGCCACGCCAGCACTGGTACCCAATTCTAAAGAGCTTATCTCAAGGTCCAGCATGGATACTGCCTCAAACTTCTCACTTGCTGACCCAACAAAACATTCAGATCCTGCACAGCCAACTCAGGACCTTAAATCTGGCAGCATGGTGGATAATGTAGCCATTCAGAACACTCCTCTCTCAAAAGATGTTATCTTGGAGGCCAGGAGGCCCAGTACCAGAAAATCTTATGCAGAAAAATGGAAGAGATTCTGTGCTTGGAACCAGGAACAAGGCATTGACACGTGTGTACCAAATATCCCTCAGATTTTACAATACCTGACTGAGATGCTGAACAAAGGCCTTTCCTTCTCATCAATTAAGATTCATGCCTCTGCCATTTCAGCCCATTACAATACGGAACCACCTATCTTTTCTCATCCCTTAATTAAGGCAGTACCTCAGAGGGGCCAAAAACATTAGGCCTCCAAGGAGAGCACCATTTCCGGCCTGGGACCTCAATTATGTTTTGGAAAAACTCACACTGCCTCCTTTCGAGCCAGCATCAACAGCAGATATAAAATTCTTATCCTGGAAAACAGCTCTGCTCCTAGCAATAACCTCTGCAAGGTGAGTCTCGGAGTTAAAAGCACTCATGGCTGTGGAACCTTTCATCATTTTTCATCCAGACAGGGTTTCTCTGAGGACAAACCCTACATTTATGCCTAAGGTGGTGTCCAGTGTGGCCCTTAACCAGACCATTCACTTGCCTACCTTTTATCCAAATCCACAGAACAAAGGGTGAGAAAATTCTGCATTCTTTGGACATACACAGGCAGTTATGCTTCTACTTGGCCAGAACTAAAGCTTTCAGAAAGACTGAGCAACTTTTAGTTTCATATGCTGCAGGATCACAAGGAAAGGCTATCTCAAAACATACTATTTCTAAATGGATAGGCCATTGCATCCGTTTCTGCTATTTTCAGCATGGTAAATCAGTGCCTAAGGGCATTAGGCCTCATTCCACCAGAGCAGCAGCCACTTAGGCAGCCTTCCTCAGAGGAGTACCAACCAAAGGTATCTTAGAGGCTGCAACTTGGAGTTCATTGCACACTTTCACAAAGCGCTACCACTTACCTCTTTACTCTAAATCCAGAGCAGGCTTTGCCACTGCAGATGTCCTTCAAGGATGCATCTGCAGTCCTTACAAATGGGTTGTCCTGTCGTCAGGCAGCCCTTCGGTCGGCCGGATTCCAAAGTCCGGGTCTGGCCTCGGCTGGTGTCGCACTTCACCCGACGTCATAGCTGCAGTTATTCGGGTATAAAGGCATCAGCCGACGCCATTTTCCTCAGTCTTTCTTGCCACGTGGCGCCCGAAGCAGAAGCTGTTCGCAAGTGCCGGTCGGTCAGAACCAGAGATTACTACTACCGAATTCTTCTACTACTACCGAAGACTTCTAAAAAGCTAAGTACCCCGTTGGGGACTCTTTCTTGCCTCAGCCGATGTCAGAAAAAGTGAATAACTGTTTAACTTGTGGGAAACAAATACCTCATAAAGATTTCCACTCTTACTGCTTACCTTGTTTAGGCCCAGACCACGACGTAGCAGCTTGTCTAGCCTGTGCTTCTTTTAACCGACGGACGCTTAGACGTCAGTCGGAATTTGCTGAGGAGTTTTTCGGCTCCGATTTTGCTTACATTATGCCGTCGGATCCTCCGACTACGCAAATATCAAAAAAGCGCAAGAAAAAGGACCGACACTCGCGGTCTGCGGTTTCGACCGAAACCGCGGTTAGGCCAACCGCGAGTGTCTCGGTTTCGGCTGAAACCGAGCAAGCGGTTCTTCCTTCAGCCGAAAACTTACCTCCTACCGAGGCCTCTTCCAACCTCGTGGAATCGGCTTCTGATTTACCTTCTGCTCAGGCAGTTTCTCAGGAATTATCTGACACTATCCCCTTGGATATCTCCACCCCTGCACGTGGAGCTGCTAGGCCACCTGCAGCCATGTCCATTAAGGCTTTTGCCAGGGCTAAAGCAGCTAAAACTACTAAATCTGTGCCTGCTAAGACCCCCTCTCACAGGCCTAGCTCTAGTTCACAAATGCTTAGTCTAGCAGAGGATCTCATTTCTTTAATCCGGGGATCCCAATCTCACACAGACAGGGCCTCTCACCCACCTCCAGAGAAGAGGCCTAGAGCAGAGCCCCCTGAACCAGTTTCTACAGATGATTCCTCTGATGATTCAGATAATACTAACCCTCCAGAGGCTTCTTTCTCCCCTTATGAAGACTCTGATGCTGAAGAGTCCATCCCTTCCGCCTGAGGAATTTTCCTTTGGGGAAACCTTGCATGCTATGAGGGAACAATTTCAGTGGCAGGGCCAGGATTTCTCAGACTCTAGAAAGAGGCTTAGAACCTTTCTGCATTTACCACAGCATAGGCCTTTAGCCATTCCTCCAGTTCTCTCTGTTGTAGATGATGCATTTAATGATGCTTGTACTGCTCCTGATTCACTTCCACCGGCCCCTGCTAAGCCCGATAGGTACTACAGGGTTCCGGATACTCATCATCATTTGTATAAAGCTCCTTTTGCAGATCCCGAGACTATCTCCCAGGGTCCTAAGGCTGTAGCAGCTACCTCTGCCAAAAACCCCCTCCCCTCTGAAAGGGAATCCAGGTCCTTAGAGAGATGGGGTAAAAAAGTTTACACTTCTGCAACTCTTTCAGCTAGAGCATTGAACTGTCAATTACACATGATCCAGTATCAAGAATTTATGCTAGACCAGTTAACCAAAAAGTTGTCCTCAGATGAACCATTAGACAAAAAATCTGTTCAGGAAATGGTACACAACATTCAGCAGGTCAGTAACCATTCCTTAAAATGCGGCTATGATGCACTGGAAGCCTCCTTCAGATCAGCCATGACTGGCACAGTTATCAGAAGGCATGCATGGTTAAAAGAGCAGGCCTTACCAGACCATGTAAAATCCAAATTACTAGATGCTCCCATGGATAAAATCAATTTGTTTGGCTCTCCTGCACAACAGGTGCTCAAGAAGATGGAAGAGAAGGCAAAATCTGTCCAAACAGTGAAAGATTTCTTACAGGTCCAACCTCCAAGGTTTAGCAGGAATTGGCCCTCCAAGAATTGGTCCTTTCCCGACTCCTCCAGAGCCCAGAGAGGCAGGAATAGGCGTTCAAGAGGCCGAAGTCAATCCAGAGGTGCCTACAGGGGATGCCAGTGGCAGGGTAACAGCCAGCGAGGTGCAGCCACGGACACAGCCACCACCACTACTACAGGACAATCACAGTGACTTGGTTCTAGCACCGCCTGCCAGGGAACAACTAAAAGCACCCTTGGGCGGGAAGCTAGCTTTATTTTCAGTAAACTGGCATTACATCACAAGAGACAAGTGGATTTTGCAGACAATAGACCAAGGTTACAGGTTTCACTTCCATACTCTACCAGGGAAGAGAGGAATGCCAAACCTACCTCCAAATCAAAAGGCAGAAGCTCTAAAACAAATATCTCAATTATTAAAAATGAGAGCTGTGGAAAAGGTACCATATATGGAGCAAGGACAGGGATTTTACTCCAGACTCTTCCTGGTACCAAGAAAAGAAAGCAAATGGAGACCTATTCTCGACCTGTCCGCTTTAAACACATTCCTCATTGTTCCAAAATTCAAAATGCTGACCCTACAGCAGCTTCTTCCCATGCTGGGCAAGGAGTCTTGGCTGGTAACTCTAGATCTCAAGGAGGCATACCTGCACGTCCCCATACGACCAAATTGCAGAAGATACCTCAGATTTCTTGCAGGATCAGAGCATTATCAATTCTCAGCATTGCCCTTTGGCTTATCTACTGCGCCCAGAGTGTTCACAAAATGCCTGGCATCAGTAATTGCTCATTGCAAGCTCCAGGGAATCCAAATCTACCCTTACCTGGACGACTGCCTGATACAAGCGGACAACAAAATCAAGTTAGCAGAAGACTTGAAAAGGGTCATTTACCTACTACAAGCCCTGGGATACACAGTCAATATAAACAAGTCAAGGCTGATACCATCCCAAAGGATAACCTTCTTGGGTGCAGAGCTGGACACATCGAAGCAAATGGCATTCCTAACAGTAGAAAAACAGGAGCAACTCCCTCTATACTTCTTGGCATTAACAAAGCAGAACCATCTAACAGCAAGAAAAGTCCTGCAAGCCTTGGGTTTCATGGCATCCTGCATAATATTGGTTCCACATGCCAGACTGCATATGAGAAAGTTACAATGGTACCTAAGGAATTTATGGTCTCAGCACAAGCACAGCCTAGAAACCCAAATTCCAATAATTCCATGCCTGAAGCAAGAATTCCAATGGTGGGCTCAGGCCTGTCAATCAAACAAAGGATTGCCCTTCCACAACACTCAACCAAGCCAAGCCATTACCACGGACGCCTCAGACCTCGGTTGGGGGGCCCACATGCTAGACAAGTGCATACAAGGCTTATGGACTCAAGACCAGCTGCACCTACACATAAATCAAAAGGAAATGCTGGCAGTAAAACTGGCAATTCAGACATTCAGACCATTTCTTCGACCAGGTCAACTGTTGATAAGGACAGACAACACCACAGTTATGTGGTACATCAACAAACAGGGAGGCACACATTCGTACCCTCTATGCCGGATGGCAATGGATCTCTGGAATGTGGCCCTGAGTTACAACGTTCAGTTACAAGCAATTTTTGTACCAGGAAAAGAAAACATTCTAGCAGACATACTAAGCAGGACTATCACGGATGCCCACGAATGGATGCTGCATCCGGACATCTTCAAAACCATTACAAGAAAATGGGGACTCCCTCAAATAGACATATTTGCATCCCCACGCAATCACCAACTAAAGAAATTCTGCACAAGGGCGTACCACCCACTTGCTTGGAAGGTGGACTCCCTATCTTTCAGTTGGAAAAACCTGACAGCATATGCATTCCCACCACTTCCTTTGATGCACAAGGTGCTATTGAAGATCAAGGAGGACCGTCCAAGGATCATCCTGATAGCTCCAGACTGGCCAAGACAACATTGGTACCCATTACTGAGGAGCATGTCTCGGGAACAACTATGGCACCTACCCCTTGTTCCCTTGCTGTTAACACAGAACAACTACAACACCCTGCATCCAAACCTGAAAACACTGCAGCTAACTGCCTGGAACATTGCATAAGAACAAATAACCCAAATTTATCCAAAAGGGTAAAAGACATTATCTTGGAGGCTCGCAGACCCTCAACAAGAAAGAATTATTCAGCAAAATGGAAAAGATATTTCATTTGGAGTACTGCAAAAGGAGAAAATGTGTCACTGGTAAACATAGCCAACATCCTGGAATACTTGGCAGAGCTCTTCCACAAAGGCCTGTCCTATTCTTCCATCAAGATTCATGCATCAGCTATTTCAGCAGAATACGACTTGGATCCTCCAGTCTTCTCACATCCTCTGCTCAGGCAGTTTCTGAGAGGAATTAAAAATGTAAAACCCCCTAGGAAGCCACCATTGCCAGCATGGGACTTGAACTTTGTGCTAGAAAATTGACACTTCCTCCTTTCGAACCAGCAGCAACAGCAGAATTACAATACTTATCATGGAAAACTGCTTTCCTGTTGGCAATCACTTCAGCAAGAAGGGTATCTGAGCTACAGGCACTAATGGCAGTACAGCCCTTCCTGATCTTCCACCAAGATAGAGTATCCATGAGAACTAATCCTACTTTTATGCCTAAGGTGGTCTCCAGAGTATCTTTGAATCAGGCTATCCACCTACCTACATTCTTCCCCAACCCTCAGAACAGGGGAGAAAGGCTGTTGCATACCTTGGATGTGCATAGACAATTACGCTACTACCTGGACAGGACCAAGGGCAATAGGAAAACTGACCAGCTACTGGTAGCATATGCAACAGGAATGGAAGGAAAAGCAATTTCAAAACAGACAACCTCTAAGTGGATAGGAAATTGCATTAGATTTTGTTACTCCTACCATGGAAAGAAATCTCCAGAAAACATCAGGCCTCACTCTACAAGGGCTACAGCCACTACCACAGCTTTTCTACGAGGAGTGGCTACCAAAGACATTTTAGAGGCTGCTACTTGGAGCTCCGTGCATACATTTGCCAAGCATTATAATTTACCTTTATACTCCAGATCCCGAGCAGGTTTTGCCACTGCTGTTTTGCAAGGGATCTTAACTACACCATAATTTTATTTCTCCTCCTCCCCCAGTTTTGCTATGGTATTCTACCCATTTGTAAGGACTGCAGATGCATCCTTGAAGGACATAGTACAGTTTTGTACCTACCATAAATGTAGATGTCCGATAGGAATGCATCTGCAGTCAGGATTACCCACCCTCCTTCCCCTCTGTGGTACTCCTAGGGTATTTGCCCATCTTGTAGCTAGCTGGGGGAATCTATTATGGTGTATTTGTTTGTATATATGTACATACATGCCATTTTTTGTTTGCTCTCTACTATTTGGAATCATTTACATTTATCCAAATTTAGCCTTCCTAGAGGGCACCTGGCATCTGGGGCAAGAAACACTGAGGAAAATGGCGTCGGCTGATGCCTTTATCCCCGAATAACTGCAGCTATGACGTCGGGTGAAGTGCGACACCAGCCGAGGCCAGACCCGGACTTTGGAATCCGGCCGACCGAAGGGCTGCCTGACGACAGGACAACCCATTTGTAAGGACTGCAGATGCATTCCTATCGGACATCTACATTTATGGTAGGTACAAAACTGTACTTTCTGCAGGGCCTCATAGCCTCTCCTAATCCTATTTAACCCAGCCACCCATCCTCAGCTTTGGGATTCAACCCAAGAGTAATGACTGCAACAGTGAAACATGATGAACATAGTACAGTTGTGTACCTACCATAAATGTAGATGTTCGAGTGTATTCACTGTTGCAGTCCAGGTTACCCTCCCACCATCTCCCTTATCTTTGCTGGGACTTATCTGCACTTCTCTATCCTATACTACCTATGTGGTGTATTTGCTTGTAGATGAAGTAAATATTATTTTTGTGCGTGCATTTTTATTGGCATATTTTTTAGCCTGTTCAACTATACCAATCCAAGTGCCTGTACTCGGGCAGAACGTGCAGATCGTTAAACAATGTGAAAATCACGACTTCAACAACGCAAGGCAAACTGTTTTGTTCAAAAACACTGTTTTAATGTATAAAACCAAATTACATCCAAATGGTTAAGCGCTTTCATCTGTCGCAGACAGATTTCATCAGAACCAAGCTATCAGTCTCAATCTCTGACGTTTATAGTCAGATTTTGGCGCCTTTTTTAAAAAACTTTTTTTTTTAAAAACTTTTTTATTATAACAAAACAATTTATATATATAGATGTTCATGATTGATTCTCTACTGAATATATATCTACATTTGAAACTAGCCAACTTCATGACTATATTTAAAACTTTAAAAAAACATATAAATATATGTATATTAAACAATTATGTATATAAAAGTCAGTTCTTCTATACTATTCATGAATATTGTATAGCTATTAAGGCTATGTACTCTTTAGCAAGTCTGATGGTTCTAAAGCTTAAACATAATGTATGTATACATGTTTAACAGCAATTTTACAAACAACTGGATGATGACTAAAACTTAGATCGCAATACTAGCTATACTTATTATTCATTAACACCTGAAACTTGTGCTCTCTGTCTGATATATAATATTATTTGTATTATTGTTTTTGGAAGGAATTCCTAAGAATTCCCCAACAGTAAGAAAGGTTTTAAGCTAATATATTCATTCAGTCCTGGAAACGTGGTGGCATCTAACATTATTTGCCATTTACTTTCCAGGCATCCCAATTTTGCTTTCCAATTGCCTCTATCCACAGAGCATTCAACCTGATCCAGTATAGCAAATATAAAAATAAAAATGTGATCTTTACTGGTAGCCTTTGTATGTTTACTCAAGGCATTATTTTCATCACCTTTTTTGATTTTATAATAATGCTCATAGATTCTGGTTTTAAACTTTCTTTCTGTTTTCCCTACGTAATATACATTACATTTTTTACACATAGCGAGATATACAACTCCATGGCTATTACAATTTCCCTCCTTGAATTTACACACACTGTGGGTACTATTTTCTAAAACTACACTTTTGACTTGGTTGATATACTGACACTGTCTGCATGCTCCACATTTCCTAGTCCCATTTGTCCTGTATAGTTTACCCCTACATGCATTGGTATTTATTTCTGTAAGTCTTTTTAAATTCTTTTTAAATTCATACATGTTTTTAAAATTATATTGGGTGTATTGCCCACTATATTCCGTGCTTCTTCATCCAAATTAAAAATATACCAATGTCTACGTAATATTTCTTTCTTACTGTTGGGGAATTCTTAGGAATTCCTTCCAAAAACAATAATACAAATAATATTATATATCAGACAGAGAGCACAAGTTTCAGGTGTTAATGAATAATAAGTATAGCTAGTATTGCGATCTAAGTTTTAGTCATCATCCAGTTGTTTGTAAAATTGTTGTTAAACATGTATACATACATTATGTTTAAGCTTTAGAACCATCAGACTTGCTAAAGAGTACATAGCCTTAATAGCTATACAATATTCATGAATAGTATAGAAGAACTGACTTTTATATACATAATTGTTTAATATACATATATTTATATGTTTTTTTAAAGTTTTAAGTATAGTCATGAAGTTGGCTAGTTTCAAATGTAGATATATATTCAGTAGAGAATCGATCATGAACATCTATATATATAAATTGTTTTGTTATAATAAAAAAGTTTTTAAAAAAAAAAAAGTTTTTTAAAAAAAGCGCCAAAATCTGACTATAAACGTCAGAGATTGAGACTGATAGCTTGGTTCTGATGAAATCTGTCTGCGACAGATGAAAGCGCTTAACCATTTGGATGTAATTTGGTTTTATACATTAAAACAGTGTTTTTGAACAAAACAGTTTGCCTTGCGTTGTTGAAGTCGTGATTTTCACATTGTTTAACGATCTGCACGTTCTGCCCGAGTACAGGCACTTGGATTGGTATAGTTGAACTGGTTGGTGAGATTCGTTTTTATATTTTTTAGCCTACCAATTTGGGGGCACCTGACATCTGGGGCAAGAAAAACTGAAGAAAATGGTGTCTGCTGCATCTTTTATACCCTTGGCGCACTGACGTCAGGGAAGAGGCGACAGCAACCGACGCCGGACCTAGACTTTGGAATTCTGGCCGACTGAGGGTAGCCTGCCAGCAGGATAACCCAAGAGTAATGACTGCAACAGTGAATACACTCAAACATCTACATTTATGGTAGGTAAACAACTGTACTTTTCCTCTTCTCAGGAATCTCAAGAAAAGAAAAGGATTCCAGCAGTGCCACCCAGTCAAATGTAATCCACAATAGAAAAAGTCTTAAAGCTGTTGGAAAAGAGAGTCCTCCAGCAGCTCACCCCCCCCCCCCACCCACCCAGACAGTTAGGATCTGGAGTGTATTCCAAGTTCTTTTTAGTTCCAGAAAAGACAGGGGACCCAAGGCCAATTTTGGACTTAAGTCATTTGAATCTATTTGTAAAGCAGGCAAGATATTTGATGGTCACAGTTCAGTCCATTTTGCCTCTACTGAGGTAGGAAGACTGGATGTGCTCAGTAGATCTCCAGGATGCCTGTTGTTATATCAAGATAAACAAGCAGTCCAGATTTTTCCCATTTCTGTCTTGGAGCCAGACATTTCTAACTCAGAGCATTGCCCTTTGGATTCACCACAGCCCCCTGGCTGTTTACCAAATGCGTGGCAGTGTTGACAATGTACCTCAGAGTGCAAGGGTTCCGAGTGTTTCCATATATAGATGACTGGCTCCTCACCTCACTGACCAGGGATCTAATAGTCCAGCAAAGGGAACATTTGCTCCAGTTACTTCACAATTTGGGAGTTATAGTAAATCAAGCAGAGTCAGTTGACTTCCACTCAAAACAGAGTTCATCAGGTGCTATATGGGCACAATAAATCAAACTGTCATAATCCAGAATTCTTTCTCTTCAGCAAGTAGTCAGTCTAGTCATGCATCATCCATCACTTACTGGGTACATGGCGGGTGCTGTGAAAAGCACTTCTGGCTGACATCAAAGACTGAAGCAATACTAATTTCATGAACTTTAATTGTACTTTGACTTAGGAATGGGGTCCATTCCTGTCATGGTATTAGAAACCCAAACAATTTGGAGAAATTAAAGAGCAAAGCTACTGCTTTCACTACTAGAATTTATGGCTTCAACAACCACTTTCATTCCATTTTCCAGATACTACATGAAAATCCTCCAATGGATGCTGTCAGGTCTGTAGTTTCTCACTTCCTAAATACACCCATTTGAGTGACACTCATATGCAAATCTCACATCAGGTGGTGGCTAACATCACTGGCATTGTCAGAGATTTGCCCCTTCTGCTTCCATCTGCTGTAGCAACAGTTACCACAGACACTTCCCTTTTAGGGTGTGGAGGGTATTACGAGGGGAATATTTTCCAAGGTTCCTGGATACTTTCAGAGGCTAAACATTCCAGAGGTGACAGCAGTTCTACTAGTCTTGCAGATATTCTGAAAATCTCTACCAGAAGTTGTGATCTCCATCCAGATGGACTACATAACAGCAGTCTTGTGCATCAACAAACAGGGGGAACCAAATCTTATCCCTTGTGTTGGGAACCCATGAAAGTGTGGCAATGGGCAATGTCTTCCCCTCTCTTTCTAATAGAAATGTATGTTCTGGGAACTTCCAGTCTTTTAGTGGGCAATCTAAACAGAAAGAAGCTTCTTCCTCACAAGTGGTCCCTCAATCAGTCTATGGCAAACCAAATCCCTGCTGCTGGGGCCAACCTTCTGTGATCTTTTTGTATCATGCCTGAACAACAAATGGAGTCGTTACTTTGTCCTAATCCTTCCACAGGGTGAGTCATCGAGGGACTCTATGATCCGCAGTTGGCCCCTGGGTCTTCTATAAGCCTTTCCCTGTTAACGAAATTCATCCGAAAGCCAGAAGGTACAAGGCAAAGGTCATTTCACTGCCCATTATTGACCCTGACAGGTTTGGTTCCTGTATCTTTGGCCTAGCCTCTTAAATCCTCCATGGATGGATGCTAGGACATAGCCCAGATAATCTTCCTCATTCATCTTGGCATCATCTTCTGAATCCATAGACTTTGAAGCAAACAGCTTAGATGTTCTTCGTGTTTCACTGTTGCAGTCATCACACTTGGGTTATCTCTCTGCAGGTAGCCCTCAGTCGGCCCAAATACCAGAGACTTAGTATTTCTGCGTCAGATGCTGTCACCCCAGGACTGACGTCAGGGATATAAAAACAGGCAGCCATCGCCATCACATCAGTCTTTCTTGACAAGGAGCCCGCAGAAGCAGTTCACAAGTGCCAGTTGGTCGCTACCTGAATCTTCATTTACGAATTTAATAATCCTGAAATCTTCTAAAGCCAAGTACCCCATTGTGGATCCTTTTTTCCTGCTCTAACCGATGTGGAAAGCAAATACCTCACAGAGATTTTCATTCTTACTGCGTCACCCATTTAGGCCCAGAACATGAAGTCCCTCACTGTCGGTTTTGTGCAGTATTTAACGCCTGAACCATTCATCATCGGGCTCCCTTTGTCGCTAAATTCTTTCGCTCAAGATGTCCGTATTCTGAAATGGTCTCGGTAAGCCATCCGACTACCGACATTCCGAAAAAAACGTAAAGATAGACAGAGACAGACCACAAAGTGCCGACGATGCTTCCATTAAGCTAGTCTCCAGTCCGGTAGTACTCAGTGAGGCACTTTCGCAGCCCCCTGATGCCCACTTCAATGGATTCACAGGCCTCTACTGAGACCCATTCGGAGTCCGGTATGCCGGTAGACTATTCATCGACTATGGAACCTGCGGATGTCTCTACCTTGGATGGGTCCGGAGCCGCTGAACAGGCACCGGCTTCTGAGGCAGTTATTCATTCAACCAATATTCGACTCAAGCTGACAACTTTTTTAACCAAAACTACCGTGTTTCTTAAGCCCAGAGTATGCACTACGCCTAGAAAACCGACGACCAAAGCATATGCACCTGCTCCCATGCCACAAAAACAAATGCTTAGAATGGCTGAAGACCTTATTATGCTGATTAGGGGAAGTCAGCCTTCCCATGCTAAGAGACAGAGTCCAGTCCCCTTCAGCTTCTACAGACCAGGAGTCCAATGACTGTGAAATTTCTGATTATGAAGACATGCCCTTATCTGCTTATGAGGATTCAGAAGCAGAGGAATCCATTCCCTCTGCCTCGCCTCCAGAGGATTTCTCTTTTGGTGAAACCTTGCATACCTTACGAGAGCATTTCCAGTGGGAATGCCAAGAACTATCCTCAGTCCAAAAAGACACTCAGAGAATTTATAGAGCTGCTTCAACACAGGCCCTTAGCAATACCCCCTGTCCTGGATGTTGCGGATGATGTTTTTATGGAATCCAGTCTTACTCCTGACACTTTACCTCCTGCCCCTAGCAAACCAGAGTACCTAACACTCACAAATGCCTTTTCAATAATCCTACTGCTGACCCAGAAATCATTTCCCAGGGGCCTAAAGGTATCAAGGCAACTAGAGCCAAGAATCCCACCCCTTCGGACAGGGATTCCAGGGCTTTGGATAGATGGGGTAGGAAGGTATATACCTCTGCAACTTTTGCTATTAGGGCACTGAATTGTCAGTTTCACATGCTGAAGTATCAGCAACATATTATGGAACTTATTAAACAAAAAGTGGCAACCTTTTCAGACTGTGCAGAAAATAAAGAATTGCAGGAGCTTATGCACCCTGCAAGCCAAGACGGCAAGCATACCTTGCAGTGTGGCTTTGATGCCCTAGAAGCATCTTGCCAGACAGCTGTCAGTGGCTCTGTACTGAGAAGACATGGTTGGCTGAAGGAGCAGACCTTGCCAGACCATGTCAAATCAAAATTACTAGACGCTCCTTTGAATAAGGATTGTTTGTTTGGCACCATAGCAGAAGAGATTCTTAAAACGATGGAAGAAAAAGCTAAGTCTATGCAAACTGTTAAAGAATTCTTACAAGTGCAATCCCCTAGATTCATTAGGCATTGTCCTTCCAAACACTGGTCCTTTCCAGCCCCCTCCAGGCCTTCTCCAACCAGACCCAGAGGAAACAGACCACCCAGACTTCAGTCTCAGGGTATGCAGAGAGCTAAGCAATGGAGTGCTCCCACCCCTGAGAAGAAAGGGAGTAGTAAGCCACCTCCTTACCGAAAAAACTCACAATGACTTTTTTTTACTCACTCCCCAGCCCTGCCCGATTGCTTGTGCCCTTAGGAGGAAAACCTGCCCTTCATGCCAAAAACTGGATGTCCATCACTCAAGACCGGTGGGTCCTCAACATTGTAGCCCTGGGGTACAAATTTTATTTTCGTTCACTGCCAACCCCAAATGGGTTTCCAGACCTTTCTCCAAACCAGTGGGCAGAGGCTCAAAACCAAGTACTTTCCCTGCTCAATATCCGAGCTATTCAGCCGGTTCCAGTAGAACAGAGGGGTCAAGGATTCTACTACACACTCTTCCTGGAACCCAGGAAAGAGGGCTCTTGGCACCCAATCCTGGATCTTTCCATTCTCAACACCTTCCTTGTGGTACCAAAATTCAAAATGCTTACCCTGCAACAGCTTCTTCCTGTGCTAGCCAAGGATGCCTGGTTAGTCACCCTAGACTTAAAAGAAGCCTATCTGCATATCCCCATAAGGGAATCATGCAGGAAGTATCTACGTCTCAGGGCAGGGTCTATGCATTATCAGATGTCCTTCAAGGATGCATCTGCAGTCCTTACATATGGGCTGTCCTGCCTCAGGCAGCCCTTCGGTCGGCCGGATTCCAAAGTCTGGGTCCGGCGCCGGCTGATGTCGCCCTTCTGCCCGACGTCATTGCGCCTGGGGTATAAAAGCGTCAGCCGACGCCATGTTCCTCAGTCTTTCTTGCCGCGAGGTGCCCAAAGCAGAAGCAGTTCGCAAGTGCCGGTCGGCCAGCTCCTGTGATTTCAGCTACCGAAGACTTCAAAAAAGCTAAGTACCCCGTTGGGGACTCTTTCTTGCCTCAGCCAATGTCAGATCAAACGGTTAAAGTTAATAATTGTTTATCTTGTGGGAAACAAATACCTCATAAGGATTTCCCCTCTTACTGCTTACCCTGCCTAGGCCCAGACCACGACATCTCGGCCTGTTCAGCCTGTGCTTCCTTCAATAAACGCACTCTTAGGCGTCGGGCAGAGTTTGCAGAGGAATTTTTTGGGGACGATTTTTGTTATATCATGCCGTTGGAGCTTCCGACAGCACATTTACCCAAAAAACGAAAGGATAAGGACCGACACATGCGGTCCGCTGTTTCGGCCGACTCCACGCCTAGGCCTACCACGAGTGTCTCGGTCTCTTCTGAAGCCGAATCTCTACCGCTTCAGACCGACTACACCGCACAACCGGTAACTTCGGTACCGGAGGCCATTCCTGAGTCGGTCATAGAATTTTCGTCTGAAACCGGTGCTCAAGAAATATCCAACACCATTTCTGTTGATAAATCTACCCCAGCACGTGGGGCAGCCAGGCCTCCTGTATCCATGTCCATTAAGGCCTTTACAAGGGCTAAAGCTGCTAAACAGCCAAAATCTCTCCCTCCCAAGGCTATTCCTCAGGGATCCACTACCAGTTCACAAATCTTAACCTTGGCTGAGGACCTTATTTCCTTAATCAGGGGCTCTCAGCCACATCCAGACAGGGGCTCTCAACCTCCTCCAGGCAAAAGGCCCAGGGTTGAGCAGACAGATCCCAGTCTTCTGATGAGGCCTCAGATGACTCTGTCCTTTCGGACTACCAGGAGGAGGCCCTTATGGCCTACGAGGATTCTGATGCAGAGGAATCTATTCCCTCGGCCTCCCCACCCGAAGAGTTTTCCTTTGGGGAGACCCTTCACTCCATGAAAGAGCATTTCAAATGGCAAGGCCAGGAATTCTCCGATTCCAGAAAGAGGTTAAGGACCTTTTTACATTTACCTCAGCATAGACCTTTGGCTATCCCTCCTGTTTTGAATGTTATAGAAGATGTGTACTCTGAGTCTAGTATTTCCCCTGACTCCCTTCCGCCGGCCCCTGTCAAACCTGACAGGTACTATAGGGTCCCGGACTCACATCTATACCTTTACAAGGGCCACTCTGCTGACCCAGAAACTATTTCCCAGGGCCCTAAAGGGGTTACAACTACCACTGCCAATAATCCACTTCCCTCTGAAAGGGAATCCAGGGCTTTAGAGAGATGGGGTAAAAAAGTGTATACTTCTTCCACTCTTTCTATGAGAGCATTAAATTGTCAATTCCATATGATACAGTATCAAGAGTATCTGTTAGATGAATTGCATAAAAAACTATCCTCACCTGAACCCCTAGACCGCAAGGCCCTTCAGGATCTGGTGCATAACTCTCAACAGGTTAGCAACCATTTCTTACAGTGTGGTTATGATGCATTGAAAGCTTCATGTAGGTCAGCAATGACAGGTGCAGTCATACGTAGACATGCTTGGCTGAAGGAACAAACACTGCCAGATCATGTTAAAGCAAAGCTTCTGGATGCACCACTGGAAAAACAAAAGTTATTTGGTTCCACGACTCAAGAGGTCTTAAAGAAATTTGAAGAAAAGGCTAAATCAGTTCAAACAGTCAAAGATTTTCTCCAGGTCCAACCACCAAGATTCAGCAGAAATTGGCCTTCTAAGAATTGGCCCTTTCCAGACACAGACAGATTTCAAAGAGGGAAAAACAGGCGTGGCAGAGGTAGAGGGCAAGCTCGAGGCTCCTACAGAGGACGTCAATGGCAGCCTCCTACCCAAAGAGGTAGTGCAGGACCTACTTCTACTGCACAAGGACAAACTCAATGACTTGACTTCGACTCCGCCAACCAGGGCTCAATTGGAAGCACCTTTGGGCGGAAAGCTATCTTTATTCTCAGAAAATTGGCACAGTATTACAAAGGACAAATGGATACTGCAAATAATAGACAAAGGATACAGATTCCATTTTCATACGTTACCAAAAAGACAAGGCATGCCAAACCTGCCACCAAATCAAAGGGCAGAGGCTTTCAAGCAGATTTCCAAACTACTACAAATGAAGGCAATAGAAAAGGTCCCTTTCACAGAACGAGGCCAAGGATTTTATTCCAGACTATTCCTTGTTCCAAGAAAAGAAATGCAATGGAGGCCTATTCTAGACTTGTCCGCACTGAATACTTATCTCATTGTGCCAAAATTCAAAATGCTGACCTTACAGCCGCTCCTTCCCATGCTGGGCAAGGGGTCCTGGCTGGTAACTCTAGACCTCAAGGAGGCATACCTGCATGTCCCTATCAGACAAAGTTGCAGAAGACACCTCAGATTTCTTGCAGGTTCAGAGCATTATCAATTCTCAGCATTGCCCTTTGGCTTATCTACTGCGCCCAGAGTATTCACGAAATGCCTGGCATCAGTAATTGCACATTGCAGATTTCAGGGGATTCAAATATACCCATACCTGGACGACTGCCTTATACAAGCGGACAGCCAACAAACATTGTTAAACCATTTGAGTTGTGCCATCCGCCTACTACAGGCCTTGGGATACACAGTCAACTTTCAGAAATCAAGACTTATTCCATCCCAAAGAATAATTTTTCTGGGTGCAAAGCTGGATACAAACACCCAAATGGCTTTCCTCACAGAAGAAAAACAAGAACAATTACCGGATTATTTCAAAAATCTGACAACACAAACCCAGCTGACTGCAAGGAAAATCCTGCAGGCCCTGGGTTTCATGGCATCTTGCATTCTGCTGATTCCACAAGCAAGGCTGCATATGAGGAAACTGCAATGATACCTAAGGAGTCTATGATCTCAACACAGTCACAGCCTAGAAGCCTTGATCCCCCTCATTCCATGCCTTCAAAAGGAATTTCTGTGGTGGGCACAAGCAAGTCAGTCAAACATGGGCCTACCTTTCAGCAAGCCTCATATCAGCCAAACCATTACAACAGACGCCTCAGACCATGGATGGGGAGCGCACATGAAGGGCAGATGTATTCAGTGGCAGTGGACTCAAAAGGAATTGTGCCTGCACATCAACCAAAAGGAAATGCTGGCAGTGATACATTCAATCGAGGCCTTCAAACATTTCCTGCATCAAGGTCACCTGCTAATAAAGACAGACAATACCACAGTTGTGTGGTACATACACAAGCAAGGAGGTACCCATTCCTACCCTCTTTGCAGGCTGGCAATGAATCTTTGGGAACTTTCCCTAAAACTCAATATACAACTGCATTCCCAGTTCGTACCAGGAAAAGAAAATGTACTGGCGGACAGCCTAAGCAGAAACACCATGGATCCACACGAATGGATGTTGCATCCAGACATTTTTCTTCAGATAACACAATCTTGGGGAAGGCCGGACATAGATCTTTTTTCCTCCCCCCACAACCATCACCTGAAGAAATTCTGCACAAGGACATACCATCCTCAAGCATGGAAGGTGGACGCCCTTTCCTTCAGCTGGAATGCTCTAACAGTATATGCATTCCCACCTTTTCCATTAATGAACAAGGGCTTACTGAAGATCAGGACAGAACAACCAAAAGTGATTCTGATAGCTCCAGACGGGCCAAGACAACACTGGTACCCACTGTTAAAGAGCATGACATGCACGAACCCGTGGCCCCTACCACAATGGCCACTTCTTCTGACACAGCACAACTTCAAAACTCTGCACTCCAGCCTGAAAACCTTGCAACTGACAGCCTGGAAAATACCTTGACTCCTCACCAGGATAAACTATCCAAGAGGGTAAAGGATATCATCATGGAAGCTCGGCGGCCTTCCACAAGAAAGGCATATTCAGCAAAATGGAAAAGATTTCGAACCTGGAGCACCGCACAGGGTCAGGATCCGACAGTGATGAGCATCCCACATATCCTTGAATACTTGGCTGAAATGCTCCAAAATGGCCTTTCTTACTCATCCATAAAAATTCATGCTTCAGCTATTTCAGCAGAGTACAACACTGATCCACCTGTATTTTCTCATCCTCTGCTGAGGCAGTTTCTAAGAGGGATAAAAAACATCAACCCTCCAAGGACACCACCAGTGCCTACATGGGACATTAACTTCATGTTGGAAAAATTAACGCTACCCCCATTTGAACCAGCAGCATCTTCAGAACTACAATTCCTGTCTTGGAAGACTGCCTTCCTTCTGGCCATAACCTCAGCAAGAAGAGTATCTGAGTTACAGGCCCTCATGGCAGTACAACCATTTCTCATTTTCCATAAGGACAGAGTCTCTTTGAGAACCAACCCTCCTTTCATGCCAAAGGTGGTATCCAGGGTCTCACTGAACCAAGCTATCTACCTGTCTACTTTCTTTCCAAAACCACAAAATAAAGGAGAGAAACTTCTGCATACCCTGGACATTCACAGACAGTTGCGTTACTACTTGGACAGAACTAAAACTTACAGAAAAACTGACCAACTGTTTGTAGCATACGCTGCTGGTGTACAAGGAAGAGCAATTTCCAAACAAACAGTTTCAAAATGGATAGGAAATTGCATTCGATTCTGTTACTCTTTTCATGGAAAAGCCGTGCCAGCTACCATCAGACCTCATTCCACCAGAGCAACAGCCACCTCCACAGCCTTCTTAAGAGGGGTGGCTCAAAGGACATTTTAGAAGCTGCTACATGGAGCTCTGTGCATACATTTTACAAGCATTACAACCTGCCTTTATATTCCAGATCCAGAGCAGGCTTTGCTACGGCAGTCCTGCAGGGCATGTTAGCTACACCATCCTTTTCTTAGGTCCTACCACCCCCAGCTTGGCTATGGTATTCTACCCATATGTAAGGACTGCAGATGCATCCTTGAAAGACATAGTACAGTTTTGCACCTACCATAAATGTAGATGTCCGATAGGTATGCATCTGCAGTCAGGTTTTCCCTCCCTCCTACCCCTCTGTGGTATTCTTTGGGTACCTATCCCTCTTTTTAGCTAGCTGGGGTTATCTTTTATGGTGTATATGTTGTTTATTGGTTTGCATGATTGGAATTTATTCATTTATCCAAAATTTAGCCTTCTTTAGAGGGCACCTGGCATCTGGGGCAAGAAAAACTGAGGAACATGGCGTCGGCTGACGCTTTTATACCCCAGGCGCAATGACGTCGGGCAGAAGGGCAACATCAGCCGACGCCGGACCCAGACTTTGGAATCCGGCCGACCGAAGGGCTGCCTGAGGCAGGACAACCCATATGTAAGGACTGCAGATGCATACCTATCGGACATCTACATTTATGGTAGGTACAAAACTGTACTTTCTCTGCACTTCCCTTTGACTTATCTACTGTGCCCAGAGTATTCATACTCTCTCAGCAGGAGGGACAGATTCTGCATCCACAACTGCAAAACCCCAAGTCTTGCAGCCTGGCTTATTCCTTTAATTCTCCCCCAGTAACCTTAAGCAAACAGGTGCTGGACATCATTCTTGAAGCCAGGAGACCCAGTACAAGAAAATCCTATGATGAAGGCTCTGCTCATGGATTCACTCTAAAGGAGAGGACACAACACTGATCTCTCTGCCTCTTATCCTGTATTACTAAGCAGAGCAACTACACAAAGGCCTGTCTTTCTCATCTGTTAAGATACATGCCTCAGCCATTTCTGCTCATTACAACACTGAGCCCACCTCTCTTTTCGCACCCTCTTATCAAACAGTTCCTGAGAGGGGCAAACAACTTAAGGCCACCAAGGAAAGCACCCACCCCTGCTTGGGACCTTAACTTTGTACTGGAAAAGCTCATGCTTCCCCCTTTGAACCTGCTGCATCAGCAGAATTAAAATTCCTCTCTTGGAAAATAGCCTTGCTTCTAGCCATCACTTCAGCTAGAAATGTCTCTGAGCTACAAGCACTGATGGATGTGGAACCCTTCATTATTTTCCATGCTGACAGGGTTTCCCTCAGGACTAACCCTTCCTTTATGCCTAAAATGGTGTCCAGTGTGGTTCTCAATCAATCCATCCATTTACCAACCATCTTCCCTAATCCTCAAAATAAAGGGGAAGGATCCTGCACTCCTTGGACGTGCACAGACAGCTCAGATTCTACCTTGATAGGACTAAGCCCTTCAGAAAATCTGACCAGCTACTAGTCAGCTTTGCAACAGGGGCAGAGGGCAAGACCATTTCAAAACAAACCATTTCCAAATGGATAGCACTCTGCATCCATTTCTGCTACAATCACCATGGGAAACCAACCCCTCAGGGGGTCAGAACACATTCCACTAGGGCAACATCTACCTCTACAGCATTTCTCAGGGGAGTCCCCTACCAGGGACATCCTGGATGCTGCTACCTGGAGTTCTGTACACACCTTCACCAAGCATCATCACCTGCCTATCTTTTCCAAATCCAGGACAGGATTTGCTACAGCAGTCTTGCAAAACATACTAGCCAGCCCTAACTCTTCTTGACTGCCTCCACCCTTCTTCAGCTTTGGGAATCCACCCAAGTGTGATGACTGCAACAGTGAAACACGAAGAACATAGTACAGTTGTGTACACTTGCCATAAATGTAGATGTTCGAGTTTATTCAGTGTTGCAGTCATGGTTTCCCTCCCTCCAACCCCCTGGTTTTCTGTCTCTCTCTCTCTCTCTCTCTCTCCTATCTATGGCTATTACTAACCCCTTCTGGGGTTTTGGTATTGGTGTTTACTTTTTACTGGTCGTGTTTTCCCCACCATAACCTAGCTCCCTATTGGGGGGGCTCCTGACATTTGGGGCAAGAAAAACTGATGTAATGGCATCTGCTGCCTGTTTTTATACCCCTGACGACCTGACGTCAGTCCTGGAGCGACAGCATCTGATGCAGAAATACTAAGTCTCTGGTATTCAGTCCGACTGAGGGCTACCTGTAGACAGATAACCCA
Source organism: Protopterus annectens (assembly GCF_019279795.1). NCBI lineage: Eukaryota > Metazoa > Chordata > Ceratodontiformes > Protopteridae > Protopterus > Protopterus annectens. The sequence goes on along the minus strand of NC_056739.1, from coordinate 711,407,403 downwards.
AGTGTGACGACTGCAACGGTGAATACACTTGAACATCTACATTTATGGTAAGTGTACACAACTGTAATTTTCTCCAGTTGTAATGGTGGCCAGAGATGTTAGGCTTTCAAATAGTCATTCATATTCTAACTTCTTCACAAAATTCTAATACAAGGAAAGTCTAAGTAAATGGAAAATGTTCTCTATATCTACAAGCAGAGGTCCGGACCCTTTTTCAGCACCTTAACCCTCGATTCTAGACTTTTTATCTGATCTGTTCTAAATAGGATCCAGCATCGCATTTCTACAATCAAAGTACAGTTAGCAGCGGTTTCTGATTTTCATTTTGGTCATAGGCAGACATGCATAGCTTCTTTGACAATTTCTAAGGCCTCTCCAAGAGGGACATTTGTGCTCAGACCTCTGATAAGAAATTCAGTCCCTCCGTGGGATATTACTGTGGTGATTCAAGCCCTTGTACAACTTCCCTTTGAACATGTAGCTTCAAACAATCTAATATTTTATCTGGAAAAACTATTTTTCTGGTGACTGTTACTTCTACAAAGTGAACTTCAGAACTAAAAGCCCTCTCCTGCAAACCACCATATCTAGTATTCCATAAAGATAGGGTCTTTCTGAGAATTAATCTTATTTTTCTTCCAAAGGTGACATCTGAAACAAATGATAATCAGTCCATAAATTTTCCAGCTTTCTTCCCAAAGTTTTCAAACAAAGGAGAATACATTTCGCATCTGGTTGATGTTCATAAGCAACGTAGGTTCTACCTTCGCAAAACTAAAGACTTTAGAAAATTATGTCAGGTATTTGTTGCCTTTTCCAAAGCTAAGCTAAGACAAAATGTTTCCAAAGATAATCTTTCAAGAAGATCCACAAATTGCATTATGTTTGTGTATGAGAAAATGGGCTTGCCCTTAACCAAATACAAGATCTGTAGCAACTTCAGCTTTTTTTCAGCATAGACTACCCATTGATGAAATTTGTGCTGCTGCAACTTTGTTTACAGGTCACACCTTTGTTTCTCATTGTAATTTGGATGTACAGTCAAAAGCCCATACTACTATCGGTTGTGCCATTCTCAGGAATATCCTTCCTTGAGGTGGCCCCGGTGGTTGGTAGCTAGAGATTCTGTCTCAAAGCTTGAATCTGATGAAAAAAGACAACATTGGATATGAAATCTATGTACTTAGCATGAAGATAGATCTGTATTGTGTTCTTTTCGTTTAGTTCGACATACCTCCATCCTTCCCCCTTCTAAATTGCCATCTGTTGTGCGTTGAATAATTGATGAAACCCTATACTCTAGGGGAGTCTTACTATTCTCAACCTCAACTGGTTGCCCCCCCCCCCCTTTTTTTTTTTTACGTTTGTTTTTTGGTATATTCTCAAATCTTCAAGAAATTAAATTCTACTTTGTATGATAAGCAAACACAATCTGACGTTTACTGTGGAAAAGAGAGGGGGAACTATGGGTAGGAAAGGAGTCACAAGTTTAAAGGTGCTAAATCTGGATCTGAGTCAGATCCAGGCACTCAAAGGTTGTACCGGTCAAAAAGAAGACAACATAGATCTGTCATTATAGTAAATACATAAGTTTTGTTTAGAGAATGGGCAAACTGTGTATCTTCAGCTTGACTGGAAAATAAACATTCTTCAGCAGGGTGTTAATGTACAGGTAATGCAAGTCTGCTGCTTCAAGTTACCATATTAAGATGTCGTGAAGCTTGGACAGCAAAACACCAAACGGATGCCATTTTTTTAAAGTTCACTAAATGTGGATTAACTGTTTATTGAATATAAAGTTTACAAAAAAGTAAATAAAGGTGTGTGTCTGTCTGTGCATCTTTGCATGTCAGAGAGAAATAGAGTGTGAGAAACAGAGACATCACATAACAGCTTCTTCTGACTGCACCAGATAGTCCATCTATAGTCGTTGACTAAACAGTAAGAAGTATGAAACTAATGTCTGGCATTGTTGACTGACTTTAATCCTGAGCAATTTAACAGCAAATGAAATGTACCATAAGGGACAAAGCCAAACTATGTGGCAAAAGCAGGGACAGTTAAGAGGCATGGGGGTTGCAGTGCCTTGCCTTGTTTTTTTCATTTGATCATAATGAGACATCTGAAGTAAATTCACTCAACAAAGTGGCTGTAACTGCAAGTACTTGTATGTGTGTGTTTCCATGTATATGTGTGCAAGTTTGTCTGGCTGCCTGGGTATTTTTGCACTGTATGTTTGGCATTCGGCACAGTGGGTTAAGGCTGCGAGCTGCAGTTCCTGTGGCACAAGGTTCAATTCCCTCTGCCTTCATTTGCCTACTGTCAGTTAACCAGACATTGCTCGCAGGTCACCCCTTGGCCTACCTGGTTAACAAGTGGGTTTTTTTTATGAGATGCAGTTTTTTTTTTTAAATGTGCTAAACGTTTTCAATATATGTTTGCAGCGATGGTCGGACTATGTAGAGCGATATGTGAACTCTGATTCTACATCCCCTGAACTTCGGGAGCATCTAGCACAGAAACCAGTATTTTTGCCAAGGTAGGTGGATAGTTTACTACAAAACTAATAGTAAGACTGTTCAACTGCATTTAATTAAAATTAATTTAGAAACTATATGTTGAAACTGCTGTAAATTTGCTTCAAAAGTGCTTTAAAATATGTGGATTATTTTTGGTTCTGTATTTTTCAGTGAATTTAAATGACTCCACATCTGTGGATAAAAGCACCCATGTTTGTACTTTTGTTGCCATTAATCAGCTTACGCTTTAGAACATTTTTCTGGCAGTGGTTTAACTCATTCATCACTCCAATGAAGCTGAGGAAGTTTGCACTGTAACTTCTAATGGGTGGAACCGAAGCCTTTTGACAGAATCAAATTTATGTTCTCACATTTCAAACATGTTCTTATCTGTAGAACCGAAGAGGCTACTAAATAAGTATAAATGGCAAACTCTTCTGCACAAAACTCTTCTGCACAAACTATTTTTATTGTGATAGTATTCTTTAATTTCTAGGTCTTAAACTGAATTTTATAAGTCACAGTAAACACAGTAACTATTACATTTGTAATAGTTTATAAACAATTTACAATATCTCAGCAACCAGTCAAGTTGCACACATACTGCTAGCAGCATTTTATTCATCTGGCTGAAAGCTTTCATGTGAGGCTAAGGAATTCTTCCTGTGTTACTTGGTTGTTGAGATATTTAGAAACATATGAAAATCATATCTATATAAATGAATTTCATAAAAACAACAGTTAATATATATTTACCTGCACTAGACAGAGGTCAAATATCAATGCAGTTGAGTCTGCCATTGTGTAAGCTTTAAGGTGAAATATTTTTAAATCTTGTACATAGCATGGTTTTTGAATTATTGATGCAAGTATGATCAAGCAATATTTGACTCCTAGAGGCGTCAGTAGGAGTTAACTGCAGATGCACCTGGAGACATCACTCAAATGTGCTTGGGATAGTTGCTAATCAACTTTGCATGACATGTTGAACAGAGTTTCTGTAAAAGGAGACTGGTCACCCTGTATATGGCTCTTGCCTCAGTGTTTTTGCTAATGCATTAAATGAACTTGAAAAACAAAATGTATCAGGACCACAATCCACATGACCCTATTTTCAAGAATTCCACAGCATAATGAGAGGTTTATTAAGGTTAAGTGCTTTCATCTGAAAAAGATAAGCGCTTTATTTCACTACTTTGTCAAATTCTTGAGAGTCTGGTTGTGTGGCTTCTGGCTCTGGTGCATTCTGTTTTGATTCATGGATTCTTGACACTGGAATTTCCACTGTATTTGATCATTAAATTAAATTGACTACGCTGGTTTGCTGTTTTTTTTCTTAAACAGTACTTTTTTTAATTTATTAATATTGGATATCTACTTCACTGTCACCCAAACCCATGCTTTTCTCTGGATGTACTATTGCTGATAAAGATAACCACAGTAAGTTAAACTGCATCACTATCAGAATACTGTCCTCAACAGATTCTTGGGTAAGAAGAAGCAGTAGAGTAGCTAGGGTGGGATGAAGCAGCAGCTGCAGTGGGAGAAAAGTGCTAGAGGGTTTGATTGGCAGATACCGATCAGTCTTCAGTGCATAAATGCCAGTAATGTTGTTGTGGTCTGAACTGAAGTGCCTTCTCATTCCTTGTGTGGCATAAACATAAACTGTAGCAACTGCTTGCAACAAATGTAGCAAGCAGTTGCTACAGTTCAAAAAGGAAAAAAAGTACTCTTTAGGAAATGAAGGGCTGTAATTAAAATGTGTATGGCATAAACTGTAGCATTTGTTGCAATTAAAAAGAAAGAAGAGCTGTTTTATTTATTTGTTTATATTTTGGAGCTGCTTTGAACTGAAACACTTCATATTTCCATGTTTAGCATAAGCAGCATGCTACAGTTTAAATGGGAATAAGTGTTTTTATTGAAAACTGAAGAGCTTTATCACCCTATGTGTGGCATAAACTCTAGCAACTGCTTGCTGCAGTTTAAAAGGAAAGATGGGTGCCAGATCAGGGGATGATATATATATATATATATATAACATGGCACAGGGCAGTAGAATAGGTAGCTATACCTCTAAGGAAAACTTGAGTAAAAATCTAGAAAGAAAATCATACTCTCTAGGGTTTGTAAATAACAGAATGAAGAGATCATTCTTCTTGAAGAGAAAACAACATGATGGAAAACACAGGTGGTACAGTTGAATCTTGGCTGTAACATCTTCTTGTCAGAGTTTAGGAGGTTAGGGCTGTATCAGCCTAGTTGTTTTGTCTGCTGTTCTGAGATTAAATTCTGTGCATATCCAGAATGGGAACATGCCCGTTATTTAGGTAATTTGTATTTAACTGTAGATGGGCTGGTCCAAAGATTCTTTTTGGGTATATGCTAGACCACAAAACACAAAAAGATTTAAATGCAAGATTCAGCAGTGTGTTAGAACATAGAACGTAAAAGCATTCAGGCATGAAGTCGTATTAAATATAGAGATGCGATTAAGTACAATTGATTTCTTGACTTCCAAATTCATATAAGCAGCAGTTAAATTGTAAGTATACAAGTATTAACTGGAAGAAAAACCCAGCCAAGCTGCGTTTTCAATGTGTGATGTCTTGAATCTCCTATAATAGAGGCCTATCTCATGGGATATATGCAAATGACTCCTTAAGGACACTACAAGTGTTTCAGCTAGTTGACATCTGAATGTCTAAGACTTTTTACTTTTTAAGTCTTTTGGTTGCATTCAGGCCAGTAAAACCAAATCCCACCAGCTATGGACATGCATGTTCCAGTCTTTATCTGAAGTATAGCTAAACTATCCGCTTATGCTGTACTGATAGTAATATACAAGCAGTGAAAATGTTTTTAGTACATTTAATTTTATGTACAGGTCAGGAATATTTTTATCAAGCAGAAGAGAAGCTGTGGAGAAATATTACTAAAGAGTTGAAGGAGTTTATCTGGGAGGGGAAAAGGGCAAGAATTAAGTGAGATAAGTTGAACCTCTTAATAGAACAATGTGGTTTAGTATTACCTGATTTGAAGGGATATTTTAAAGATGCACAGTTAAGGCTAATATACATAACACGAAGAATGTTACAATTCAAAATGGAAAGGGATTATGATGAAGCAGGAAGGAAGTTCAAGAAAGAGAGAGACTGGGGTTTTGGATACAGATCCTTAAGGAGAATAATAATTATACAGAATGTTATATTCATAAAGCAACAGAAAATATTCTAGCGATTAAGCCAACACAAGAATGGAAAAAGAAGATTTTGCCAGTAGGGGATGACTACAAGTCGGGTGTAGAAGTAGGCAAGAGGGGGCTGGAATTAATGAAAAAAAAAACTGGCAAAAGAACCAGGGTATTGGGAGCAAATAAGAGAGGGATGAGGCCAAGAAGACATTTGGTCTGCAGGCTAGAACTTCTTCCCTACTAGGGTCGATATCAAAGTATAGGCAAAGAGAAAGGGACAGGGAAATCTTAACTGAAATACCTGCTCTAGTGTTTTTTTAGTCAAATGTAGAACAGAAGCTGCCATTAAAAAGGGATACTGAATAGGGCATATACAGTATCGTACGATAACTGTGAGACTCAATCAGAGGAAGTTGGAAAAGATTGGGAAGGAAGACTGGAAAAGCAATTTACAAATGAACAGTGGAAGGACATATGTATGGCTCCAAGTATGAAACCAAGTCCAGAAGGTTTGTTATATTTGCTTGGAAATGTTTGCTTAGTTATTTTTATACCCCAAGCACACATCATGGAATTTTTCCTCAGGTTGATAGCAAATGTTAGAGGTGTGATGGGGAAGAAAGACTTAACTGGGGACATGTGTTTTGGGTCTATAATGAGTTGGCAGTTTTTAAAAATTCCTTACAGAGTACTCTGTCAGAAAGATTGGGTGAGCAAATCTCTGTAACTAAGGATACGATTTTTTTTGAACTGGGACAAGGGATCTGAGTTACCCAGTAGTAGTAAGGCCTTATTAAGTTTAATTGTGTTTGCTCCCAAAAAAAGCAATTACTAGAAAATGGAAATCAAAGTATAAACCAACTGTATTTGAAGTACTGAATATTGTAAAAGAGAAAAGAACTGGAAAAGAGATGTTTAGGAAATTTAACGAGCAAATTACATAGAAATGAATGGTGCTTGGGTGAGCAACATATGCAGAATGCTGTTTAGTAGGAGGAATGAGGTATAAGGCAAGGCAGGCAATTTATGTAATGTTGAAATAATAGTTATAAAGAAAGAAATTGTGATGCATAATGTATATAAAAAAAATGTCAATGTGTTTTTCTTTTCTATTAACGTATGTGTGCCTATGTCTTGGGTGATAATTTAATAAAGGTGTTTAAAAAAAAAGTAGTTGTGCTAACTTTCAAAACTTGCAACATAATATTTGTACATTTTATCTATTACAATTTCAAGTAGGAATAGAGCAGAGACTGTAAATGAACATACAAAGCAGTTTTAGCTATAGACAGGAGAAGACTGTTATATTCTCCCAGTGGAACATTCATCCATTTCAGAGATTTCCCTAACTTCCCTACTTCAGGTGACTGTCATAGCTGCATGTAACTTTCAAAATACCTCCCCCCTTGAGTTAAATGCTGCGACCCAGGCAATAAATAATTACAGTATAGCCATAATACTTTTCCCCTCTACATGGAATAACCTTCTAAACTGACAGACCCATTACTCTTATTTGTGAAATCTGAGAGCCATTGCATTTCACATTTATCTCATACACTCCCAGCTACACAGTGAAATTATATTCCTTGCTAAATGTGTTGTTTACTTGGGCTGACTCAACAGCTTAGTTTTAGTCTAATCCTATAATGCTCCTGTAAATGTTTTTTCAGTTCCATGAAACCTGAAACTCCTATTTAGTATTTTAGCTCAGTCTTCATTGATAGGTTATTTCCAGTCTGCAGGACTCTTTCTGTATTACTTCTTGTGTGTTTCACTGTAGAGGCTACGTTTTGTCTTCTACCCCTCTCTTAAAGACTCTGAATATGCTGTTTTTTTTTAATCTAAAGTTATTTGAAGCAGTTCTTCCTCTACAGTACTTGCTTCTTAAGATATGTTCTCACCTCTCCCATGAAGCAGTGGATGGCAATTAACCTCTGCATCTTAAAATGTGATAGCCCCCCACCCCACCCAGAAGGTTCAGTCTGAAGCAGGCTGAATACAACAGTTTAAATTAAAATTTCTCCCTCCTACACAGCTTCTTTGTATTGAAAAACATTGCTGTATTTTGCCTTGTGTCATCTGAACCACTGCACTCTTGTTTTACCACCTTTATTTATTTTTTAGTAACCAATGATTTTGTCTTTAATCGTTAAGTTCATAGGTATGGTCCCAGTAGATCAAATACCAGTATTTATGGAGAAATTACATCAAAACAGATTTCACATCAAATTTGATGGCTTACAGGTTGGTCAACGTTACTTTTTTTTAGATAAAGTGCTACAAGGGAAACAGGATGGTTCTGTAGGAGCCAGTATTCATCGAAAATTTAATGAAATTAATCAGTTTTTGAAAGGTAGCAGTTGTCATCCTCCTCATGTCTTGAAGTTGCTCCCTTTTGGATAATTCTTGTGAATTTCTTGTTTATGTAACGATAATGAGATTATGAGGAACAAATTATTATCTACAGCTATGTTTCTCAATAGAGGATATGAAGAGACTACATTTATGGCAGCATTGCGTAAAATCTGGGTGAAAACTCAGGATAGTTTGTTGTTCTTTCGGCTTTAATGTTAGAAATTATAAACATCACAAAAATGTTAAAAATAGTTTTTTGTAGTCACTACTTGTAATAATAAGTTCTGAGATAGAGAAGATGGTACTATATTATTAGGATTCTTTGCATAAAGAACTACAAGACAAGAATAATAAAATACCTATGTTCTCATGTAAGAGAGGACGGAATATTAAAGATATTGTAACCCCGCGGTGGTGGTGCTGCGGTACCGTTGTCGCCTCACAGTAAGACGCTGTCTGGTTAGATTCTCAGCTAGAGCGTCTTCTGCGTGGAGACATGCGTGAATGGGCGTACCTTCGTTGAAGGTTGTGCATCAGACCTGGCAATCCGGTACGTAAAAATCAACTGCCAATCATTAGCGGACCGGAGTTCCGCTGTGGCGACCCCTAACCGGGAAAAGCCGAAAGACGCAAACATTGTGGTACATAGTAAGTTTGAGACCACCTGATGTTTTGACATGTCAGCAATTTTGGCACTTTTTCTTGTAATAGATATAGTAGTTGTCTATATATAGTTAGGACATTTGATAGGATTAATGGTGTACCATATAGACCTACTGGGAAATATAACTGCCTTACAGAATGTGTAATATATATGATTAAATGTGATTGTGGTCTCTTTTATGTGGGAGAAACTAAGACTTTTTAAGTCCCGCCAGCAAGAACATCTTATGGACATTAAATCTAAACTTGAAAGTCCTTTAGCTCAACATTTTAAGTGTTTTCATAATGGTAATTCAGGTGGTTTAAAGGCCACCATTTTAGAAAAAAATAGAATGTGAACAAGAGAGTTATAATGTTTTGTTCTTCTTTCGGCTTTTCCTGGTTATGGGTCGCCACAGCGGAACTCCGGTCCGCTAATGATTGGCAGTAGATTTTTTTACGGTGCCGAGGTGCCAGCCCGACTCCCAACCTTCAACAAAGGCACGCCCATTCACGAATGTCTTTTGATCGTGGGAGGACATGCAGACTCCACACAGAAGGCGCTCCAGCCGAGAATCGAACTGAGAACCTCTTCCTGTGAGGCGACAACGCTACCGCTGCACTGAACAAGAGAGTTATAATATAAAAAGAAGCTTCTTTATATTGAAAAAAAAATGCTGTCTTTTGCCTTGTGTCAGCTGAACCACTACTGTCTTGTTTTACCACTTTTATTTATTTTTCGGTAACCCATGATTTTGACTTTTATCATTAAGTTCATGGGTATGGACCCAAAAGATTTAGGATCTTTGCTTGGAAGTGTTTGCATAGATGTTTTTCTACCCCCATCAGACAACAAAGAATTTTTCCTCAGGTAGATTGCAAAAGTTGGAGGTGTGATGGGGAAGAAAGAGGTAATTGGGAACATACTTTTGGGGAGTGTAATTTGTCAGCAGACTTCAAAAATTCCCTGCAGACTACTCTGTCAGACATACTAGGTGAGCAAATTGGTGTAACTAAGGAACTGATTTTTTTTTTGAGCTGTGATACAGAATCAGAATTGCCTAGTCATACTAAGGCCTTGCTGAATTTAATTCTGGTGGCTGCCATAAAATTGATTACTAGAAAATGGAAATAGTGTCAACCAACCATACTAAAAGTAGTGAATATAGTAACAGAGGTAAAGGAAATGGAAGTGGGATCTTTAGAAAAGGGTAAGCACACATTACATAGAAAAAATGGGAATTGTAGGAAAATTACATGCAGAAAAATGTTTAGAAGAAGAAATGAGTTTTAAGGGAAGGCAGGAATAGAATGAACTATGTAATGTTTGGCTGACTGCAACTGTATAGAAGACTATAAGTGAAGTATAATGTTTGAAAATGAAAATATGTCAGTATGATTTGTTTTCATTTATATAAATTTATGATTGCCTATGTCATAAGTGATAATTCAATAAAGATGTACAAATGGAGTACGGCCACCAAAAGATGCAAACTTTTCCACAAAAAGCCACACTGTGTGGAAACTAAGTCCAAATAAAGAAAACTGAATCTTGTAGTAGAACTAGAACAAATAATTTATTCCAAAGTGAAACGACTAAGCGCTTTCGCCAGCAATCTGGCTTCATCAGACTCTGATGATGAACAGTGGAACAGTGATTTTCTTGGAATTAGATGCCATACCTTTAATTATAAGTTGCGCAACATAGAATGATTTCCTCACCACTGTAGACATGTGATGATCAAAGGCTAGACTACTATCTGTGTGTGTCGATAAGTCCCTGGCTACTGGGTCAACTCTAAAGGGTGTGTTGTCGATATGATATTTACCAGGGATGGATGATTTTCCAAAGGATAAAATTACGCATTTCTTGGCATTTAGTTTTAGTACATGGCTCTGACACCAGTTATTTGTCTGCGTCAGCCCCTCCTGGAGAACATTTGTGTCAGTGTGAGATTCAGTGACAGCTCCTAATTTGCAATCATCTCCAAATGTAGTCAGCCAGAGACCACTGATATTGTCCTTGACTTCTGAGGAGTAAATGCCAAAAAGGAGCGGTCCAAGGACTGATCCTTGAGGGACTCCACTTGTGACTGGTCTCATTTTATATCTCTTCTCTCAGCAGGCTAATCCATTCCACCAACATACTTTTCATGAGCTCCAAACAAATCAGGAATACTTGTAAAGCATAAGTTTTATGCCTGCTTCTATCTTCTATATCATGATTTTAGCTCCTAAAAGTTCCAGCATTGTTACTGAGGTAGTTATTTTTTTTCCACCTCCTTTATGCCCCCACTTCAAATCCACCAATTGGTCAGAGTGAGAGCTCAAGGCTGCTTCCACTTCTTATCTGACCTCATGCAGTTGTATAATTTAGTATTAATCCTGGGCATCTCTGACATTTATTGACTTATTTGTCTCCTTACATGCTGCTCATTGTCTTTATAATCAACAAGTTTTCGGTGTTAGTTTTAGGAGAGTGTGCTGGTATCACCTTTTTCACTTTTGCTTTCCATTTGTCATATAGGAAGAATTAATAAAATACAAATCCACAAGAGCCCCAAAAATTAATTTGTATTGGTAGTCGTAGTCTTGGAAGGAGATGCTGCTGTGCTCACACACTCCTCACATGCTCCCTGCCCTGACAGTAAGTCAGGTTAAACACAGGTTATAGTATTTGTTATGAAAATGTACTTGCTAAATTAATTTCTGAACTCTCTCTCCAGCGAACTTGCTGTAATTTCACAGTTTTAAGAGGATAAACTATCATAAGAAAAGAAGAGGCTTGGTATCCACATAGTTGTTCACACTAATATGCTATTTCTACCTCCTATCCAGTGCTGGTCATTAGCTGCATTCATTGCCCCCTTTTAAATCCTCTGAACAGAATAGAGAAGTTTGGAGAGACCTAGTATGGCACCATGTAAGCAGTGGGATTTTTTTAGGAGGACCTGTCATTATCCCCCACCACCAGATGTGCAATGGCATTAGTATACATGTGTGTGCACACACACAAATCTTCCCATATTGTGCAGCTTCAAACATTTGTTAATGATCCCTTCCTTTAAACCGCTCAGACCAAGACTGCTGACCTCCCCCAGGGGAGCATAGCCAATCAGCAATCCAACAAGGGTTCATTGCAAGAAGATGGCTTTACAATCGGATACTGGATCATCACCAGTGTAGATGAGAACTATTTGTTTGTGCAGGCAGTCTGGGCGGTATCTTAGAACATATACAGTATTATATTTTATTGTTTGATCCCATTAGATATGACCATTTACTAGCAGTAAATGTTAGATTAGAATCTTCCCTACCCCATCAGATATGACCATTTACTAGCAGTAAAGAACAGAAGACTGACCTGAAATCTGGTAAGAGGCTTCATACTGTAATCCTGGATTTGATTCCCTCAGTCACTATTTGCCCTCTGTGCAACTCTAAGCAATCATTTAACCAGTTTAGTTCTGCAGAGCCACCTTGGAAAAGGGTAGTCATATCTAATCGGCTTAGCGCATATATATAATAGAATAAAATATTCACTGCTGGGTAAATTTAATTTTGCTAAGGCTGTTACAGAATCCAGGAAGAAGCTGTTGAATGCCGCAGCTATGCTATGCAAGGTATGTAAAGTAATGTAAGAGATATTTTCTGTAGCAATAAATGGACTGAATAAATCAATTACTTAAAGGTCATGTTTAAAGGTGACGAAACAAGGTTTTATTTTTATATAAAAATTGTTGCATGGATCTTGTGTCTTTTATGTAAAAATAAAAGTTTGCTACAAGCTACTTTTTCAAATTAATGTTTAAAAAAGCTTCTGAACCTGCGAGTGTAAGCTAGTCATGCCGTATTTATGGCGTTACTATTAATATGGTAGCAGGAGGTGTGTATGTCACTTTGGGGGCCAGTTGTAATTGGAGGATTATCATGATTAAATACTTCTGAAAATATTTAATTGCCAGACTGTCAAATTAATAGTTTGACAAAAAACTTTAAAGGTTTTGCTAACTGTTAATTTAACAGGTGGGCAAATAAACAATTGTTCCGCAAGCATTTAATCATGCTAAGTGATTCTAATTGGGCCTTCCCTCCAAAATGATGTACACACCTCCTGCCATCATGTTAATGCCATAAATACACCATGGCTAGCTTACACTCCTGTGTTCTGAAGCTTTCTGAAACATCAACTTTCTGAAGAAGTGGCTTGAAACAAAGTTTTATTTTTACATAAAAAAGTGTTTGCATGCACAAGGATGCTTGGAAACACATTTTTTTGTAAAAATAAAACTTAATTTTGTTATTTATACATGATCTTTAAAGGTCTCAGAGGGTTAGCAAATCTGCTGCAAAAGGAATATGTAAATAGTTAAAATTGCTATGCGCGATGCAGAACTGCATTCCTTCAAGATTTACATAAATTCTCACTCCTTTTTAGACATCAGCTCCTTGGACAGAAAATGCTGTTATATGTACTGATTTTTATGCTTATGTTAAAATAGTCATGGTTTCAGTTAAGTTGTATGTTGTGCACGTTGATCACTTTTTCATTTGGTTTGTGCTCTCAAGTTTGCATGTTGTGTTTCTGTAACAAACTGGAAACTTGAATAAATAACTAGCTGTGTGTCTCTAATAGCTTCAGTGTCAGAAGCATATATGCTCATCACACAATATACGCATTAAATGCTTGTGCTGAAAATCCATGCTGTTATCTCTACCCACTCAGCCCTATTAAAACAAATCAGGTTCTTCACAACGTTCTTGACTGGGACTGAAGTCTTAAAAAATGAACTATCTTGCTGAACTGTACTACTCCTGTGTTTCAGTGTTTCAGATTTATTACCATTAGTGGCAACCTTCCTTTTTTATTTTGCTTTTGTTAACTGCGTTGATGTACTGGTCTGAAGATCCTTTGCAGACATGACCCAAGCTAAAAGGCAAGACTAATCTAATAGTTGCAAAACAGTTGTGGTAGTACATGCCAAAAGAAGATATTTATTCTTATGTGCAGTATTGCTTTCTGCTTACAAATTCTTAACCTCTCACTCAAGGGTTTCTTGACTAAGACCTTGCTTTCCTAAATTCAGACACCAATTTGTAGAAATATCAAAACTGGTATGTGCCGCTCTCGTCAAACTGCACTGTCATGCTAGAGTCCACACTACTAGTTCCATACATACTTTGTTCAGTAACTGCCATAGTTACTTCAGAATTGCAAGACACATCGTTATCAGAAACCCAAACAGCCTCCGCAAATACTAAGTCGTATTCCAATCTAAAACTATAGTAAGAGGCAGCTGTATGTAAATGCATGCTCTTTAAAGGATGAGAAGTGTCCAGTCTTCTTCTTTCGGCTTTTCCCGGTTAGGGGTTGCCACAGCGGATCACCTTGTCTGCTCATGATTGGCAGTAGAGTTTTACGATGTCGAGTTGCCAGCCCGCTGCCCAACCTTTCACAGAAGACACACACTCACACCTAGGGCCAATTTAGAGTGGCCAATCAACCTGCAGCATGTCTGTGGGATGTAGGAGGAAACCGGAGCACCCATAGGAAACCCAAGCGACCACAGGGAGGACATGCAGACTCCGCACAGAAGGCACCCCAGCCGAGGATCGAACCGGAGAACCTCTTGCTGTGAGGCGGCAACACTAACTGCTGCACCACCTTGGCCACCCGATGAAAAGTGTCCAGTAACACAACTAAAAGATTAAGAGTTTATACCAAATTAGGATATGGACACAAGAACACAGAAAAAAAGCAGTATTCTGATATTTAAACAGCAAGTGCTTCTGATGAAACATAATGTTAAACTAAGTGAATCTGCTCTTTTTTGCAGGTCTTTGGTATTGTAAACTGCAATACAGCTCCAAGTCCACGGTAGTACAAACTGTTAAGCTTCAAAGAGAGCAGAGCAAGGCAGTAAATGTGCTCTGGAACAGAACAGTACAAATGTCAAAATGAAATACATAGTATTTATGAGAAGAAAAGTACTCTGAGGATGGGGCAGAAGGTCTATTAGACTTTTTTTCTGGAAAGAATGAAGCCAATGATTAAATGCAACTATGTACTGAAGTGCTGTCAAACTCTAGATGCTTAATGCTGTCTAGGAAATGTTTGTGATTGAAGTGTGTGGGAAGGGAGCCAGCTGCATTGATATAAAGCCTTAACTATGACCCAGGAGACCCCTGTTCAGGTAGTGGCATTGGCACCTACTGGTGCTGGCTGGAGAGAGAAAGCGGTGAAGAGGATGAAACCACTCACCTGTCGTAGGTATAGGGCTACTTATGTCATTAATGGAACTGACCACTCTCTGCTACACCCACTGCACGTTCTGTTAGGAAATTATGTACTAGGCCTGCACTGGAAGTTATAGCCATAAATAGAAAAATCCCTGTTGGCTACCCAAATGACGGTCTCTCACCTTACAGAGAGTGATTGGGCTGAGAATAGGACTCCTTCTCTGATGAATAAATGAACTAAGTGGATTATGAGGAGGGCTGATGCTCAGCAGGCAGTGTGTGGGACAACAAGCAACTATAATATGTGACACTCTAGTTATAATAAGGAAAAAAAAGGCTTGTTACTGGCAGTAGATGCTTGCAGCAGTATTGTTGCACCATCCACTGTACAGAATAGTGCACACACTGTATGGCTGCTGACACTCTAGCTAATCATTCCTTCACATGTATAAGATAAGGTAATGTCTTATAGTAATGTCTTTGGCTTTTCCTGGTTAGGGGTCGCCACAGCAGAACTCCGGTCTGCTAATGATTTGCAGTGGATTTTTACGGTGCCGAGTTGCCAGCCCGACACCCAACCTTCAAAGAAGGCACACCCATTCACGCACCTACCTGCATGTCTTTAAACGTCACTCAACCGCTGGGAGGGCATGCAGACTCCACACAGAAAGTGCTCAAGCCGAGAATCGAACAGGAGAACCTCTTGCTGTGAGGCGACAATGCTAACCACTGCGGCCTATATTTCTCTCATAAAATGTCCTCACATTTTGCCTTATAAGGTTGCTGGAAAGCATTTTTTTTGTGTAACATGGATCCCAGAAGACAGTTACATGCATGTATTTCCAGGACCAAATAAATCTGAAATGTTTATCAGACCTTTTCTCCCTTGGTTCTAGTGGTTTGTATGATCAGGTAGAACAGTCTGTCTATATCTAGATAGTTTCTTTAGATGTTCTTCGTTTTCCATTGCTGCAGTCCTTACTATTGGGTATAGTCCGCATCCAGTCGGCCCGAATACCAGAGTATAAGGCTGACGTCGGTCAGGGCGCATTAGACTGACGTCAGTACGTCAGGGTACTAATGCGCATGACCGGCGTCATATCCTCAGTCTTTTTTGCCGCGTGGTCCGATGCAGAAGCAGTTTTGCGAGTGCAGGTTGGCGTTCTGAAATATTTCCGAAACCGGAGTTTCAGACCGAATCAGAGTTGGCTAAGTACCCCGTTGGGGAACATTTTGGTTTTTCTTGCCTCAGTATTTAACCGGATGTCAGAAAAGTGAATAACTGTATTTCTTGTGGGAAACAAATACCTCATAGGGATTACCATACATTGTGTATACCTTGTTTAGGGCCTGAGCACGACGTTGTTGGTTGCCGCTCTTGTGCTAGGTTTAACAAACGCACTATTAAGAGGAGGTTAGACTGTGCCAGATTAGTGTTTGGGAAGCGTTGCAATTATAAAATGCCGTCGGTTGCTCCGACGCCCGCTTCGTCCAAGAAGCGCAAGGACAAAACAGCGAAGCCTAGGGTTGATGAACCGGCAGTCCCGGACGTCGGTTCTTTAGAGGGCTCAGTGGAGCCAGAGGTTTTGCCAGGAGTTTCTATGGAGTCTCAGGCAGAAACTTTACTGTTACAGGATGTACCCTCTCAGGAGGCAGGCCAGGCTGAGGGGGCTTCTCAGGTAACTATTCTTCCCTCTCTTCCCAAAGTAGTTAGAGCCTCTCCTTCTGTTGCCAAACCTTCTTTTAGAGGTAGGCCAAGTTCAGCTTCAGTAGGGGCTTCTCCTAGCATTTCGGGTTCTGTACCTAAGAAACATATGCTTAAAATGGCAGAAGATTTGATTACTATGATTAGAGGTTCTATGGGCCCTCCTGATAAGAGGCCTAGGGTGGAACCAGAGTTTGACAGTTTTGAACAGGGTTCAGGGGCTTCTGAGTCTTCTGCGGAAGATTTGCAGGAGTATCCTCATTATTCTGATTCTGATGTGGATGATGCCACTCCTTCGGCTTCTCCTCCTGAGGATTTTTCATTTTCAGAGACTCTGCATTCCATGAGGGAGCACTTTAAATGGGAAGGCCAGGATTACTCTGATTCCAGGAAGAGGCTTAGGGAATTCTTGTTTTTACCCCAGCATAGGCCCTTAGCTATACCTCCTGTGTTAAATGTGGTTAAAAATCCTGTTCCCACTGACAAGGAGGCAAGGGCGTTGGATAGGTGGGGTAAGAAAGTGTATACTTCTTCCACTCTAGCCATGAGAGCGTTGAATTGTCAGTTTCACATGCTGAAATATCAAAATTATCTCCTTTCACAATTGAAATCTAAGGTGGATGCTTTGGCGGAAGGTATTGATTGTAAAGAATTGCTGGATTTAGTTTATGTGTCTGAACAAGTGGGCAAGCATTCTTTGCAATGTGGTTTTGATGCTGTGCAGGCCTCCTCGAGGGTGGCTGCCACTAGTTCTGTTCTTCGCAGGCATGCCTGGTTGAGGGATCAAAATTTGGCTGAACATGTTAAGACACGGATTTTGGATGCTCCTTTACAGTCTGATGTGTTGTTTGGTTCACCTGTGGAAGCAGTTTTAAAGAAAATGGAGGACAAAGCTAAGTCTATGCAAACTGTTATAGATTTTTTGCAGGTACAGCCACCAAAGTTTAGTAGAAATTGGCCTGCTAAGGGGTGGACATATCCTGCTTATGATTCCCAGTCTAGGGGTAGGTCTAGACGTGGTAGGGGCAGGGCTCAAGGTTCTTTTAGGCCTAGAACAGGGAGTTCATCTGCTCAGACTTCTGGTGAGGGCAGGGGTCAGTCCTTTCGTAAACAGACCCAATGACCTGCCTTTTCAGCTGCCAGTAGATTCTCGTCTGGCAGCTCCTTTGGGAGGACGACTGTCTCTTTTCAAAGAAAATTGGGATTTAATTACTCAAGACAGATGGGTGTTGGACATCATTCACCACGGTTACAGATTTTATTTCCATACAATGCCCCCTTTCAAGGGCATGCCAGACGTTCCTCCTCCACAAAGAAAAGAGGCTCACAAGCAAGTTTCTCAGTTACTCCAAATGGGGGCCATTCAGCCAGTCCCTGTATCAGAAAGGGGCCTAGGATTTTATTCTCGCATGTTCCTAGTACCAAAGAAGGGGAACACGTGGAGACCGATTTTGGATTTATCTCTCCTCAACACTTATCTGGACATTCCCAAGTTCAAGATGTTGACGTTACAACAGCTTTTACCCCTGCTGGGCAAAGATCACTGGATGGTAACTTTAGATCTCAAGGAAGCTTACCTTCATGTGCCTATCAGGCCAAGTTACAGGAAGTATCTGCGATTTCGAGCTGGAGATTCTCATTATCAGTTCTCTGCATTGCCCTTTGGCTTATCTACTGCGCCCAGAGTATTCACAAAGGTTCTGGCTCCAGTGGTAGCTTACTTCAGGCTACAAGGAATTCAAATCTATCCTTATTTAGACGACTGCCTGATTCTGGCTCAAGAAAAGGAAGACCTTCTACAGCATCTGGAATATGTTATAGCAGTGCTAAGATGCCTAGGGTATTCTGTGAACGAAATAAAGTCCAGTCTAGTACCCTCTCAAGACATGTGCTTTCTGGGTGTGAGGCTGAATACAGCAGCCCAGATGGCCTTTTTAACCCCGGACAAACAAAAGAGTCTATCACTTTACTTCCATCAACTATCTCATCAGTCCGTGCTGACTGCAAAGACAGTCCTTCAAGCATTAGGGTTCATGGCATCTTGTATTCTGGTGCTTCCCAATGCCAAACTGCATATGAGGAAGTTACAATGGTATCTCAAAATGTATGGACACAGCACTGCCAGGATTTAGACACTGTCATTCAAATAATACCTTGCCTTCAAAGAGAATTTTTGTGGTGGGCTCAGGAATGTCACCTAAACAAGGGACTCTCTGTGACCCGGCCAGAGGCGAGTCAGATTTTAACGACAGATGCCTCGGACATTGCTTGGGGAGCTCATCTAAATGGAAAGTGGATACAAGACAAGTGGCCTGCCAGACTACAGCATCTACATATCAACATGAAGGAGATGTTAGCAGTCCAGTTCGCATTACTGGCTTTCAAGGAGTTACTTCTTCCAGGGCAGGTGTTGATTCTAACAGACAACACAACTGTCATGTGGTACATCAACAAACAAGGGGGAACACATTCTTATCCTCTATGCAGGCAAGCAATGATTTTATGGGAGACTGCCACGCTTGCACCTAACTCTTCAGGCAAGGTTTCTGCCAGGAGCACAGAACTCCTTAGCAGATGTGTTAAGCAGACAAATCATGGATCCCCACGAGTGGAAACTGGATCTTCATGTATTTCAGAGATTGACAGTGTCCTGGGGAACTCCAGACATAGATCTGTTCGCTTCTCCACTAAACCACCAGCTGCCACAGTTTTGCACAAAGGGGTTTCATCACACAGCTTGGAAAGTGGATGCTCTGTCTTTCAGTTGGACAAACCTTCATGTGTATGCCTTTCCGCCTCTGCCTCTTCTTCCAAAGGTACTGTTAAAGGTCAGACAGGACAGGCCAAGGATGATTTTGATAGCTCCAGATTGGCCTCGGCAACACTGGTACCCACTACTACGGAGTCTGGTAAAGAAGCCTCCATGGCCTTTACCTTTGATTCCACATCTGTTATCCCAGAAGGACGGTCATCTGCTCAATGTCAAGCTTCACTCTCTTCATCTGACAGCCTGGCATATTCTGTGTTGAAACACAGCAGGTCTCAACTTCCTCAACAAGTTTTAAATGTGATTATGGAAGCTAGAAGACCTAGTACAAGGAAAGTGTACGCAGAAAAATGGAAGAGATTTTTATTTTGGAGTAAAGCAAAGAATTTGGAGATTTCTGAGCCTAATTTGAGTATGGCTCTTCAATATCTTACTGAGTTACTGGACAAGGGTCTGTCCTTCTCTTCCATTAAGGTTCATGCTGCAGCAATCTCAGCTCACTATGATTGTGACCCACCATTGTTTTCGCATCCTTTGTTCAAGCAGTTTCTTAGAGGGGCAAAGAATATAAGACCCCCAGAGAGCTCCTACTCCTGCTTGGGATCTCAATTTTGTGTTGGAAAAACTTACTCTACAACCTTTTGAGCCTGCGGCTACTGCTGAATTGAAATATTTGTCATGGAAGACTGCTTTTTTGTTGGCTATTACTTCTGCAAGAAGGGTGTCTGAGTTGCAGGCCCTTATGGCAGTCGAGCCCTTTTTGATTTTCCATAAGGATAGGGTATCATTACGTACTAATCCTTCCTTTATGCCTAAGGTGGTTTCTAGTGTGGCTTTAAACCAAACTATTCATTTGCCTACTTTTATGCAGACCCCCAAAATAAAGGGGAAAAGATTTTGCATACTTTAGATGTACACAGGCAATTGCGTTATTACTTAAGCAGGACTAAGGATTTTAGGCAGTCTCAGCAGTTGTTTGTTTCTTTTGCGAGTTCGCAGGGCAAGCCTGTGTCAAAACAAACTATTTCTAGGTGGATTGGCTTTTGCATTGCATTTTGTTATTCCCATCATGGCAAGGAGATTCCAGCTGGGATTAGGCCTCATTCCACTAGGGCTACTGCCACTTCAACAGCATTTCTACGGGGTGGCAACTAAGGATATTTTGGAAGCAGCTACTTGGAGTTCAGTGCATACTTTCTCTAAGCATTATCACCTTCCTATCTACTCTAAGTCTAGGGCTGGTTTTGCCACAGCTGTTTTGCAAGGCATGTTGTCAGCTCCTGCTTCTTTATGATTTGCCAGCCTCCCTTACCTCTGCTTTGGGATTCTACCCAATAGTAAGGACTGCAGCAATGGAAAACGAAGAACATAGTACAGTTTTGTACCTACCATAAATGTAGATGTTCGAGGATTCCATTGCTGCAGTCCAATTTACCCTCCCTCCTTCCCCTCTGTGTTTAGGGGTGGTTGTGTAGGTGAGTTTACGTGCTTATATTTTTGTATATATTGTTCATGTTTTGGTGCAGGTATTTTGGGCCTTGTCTTTTTAGGGTCTTCTGACATCTGGGGCAAGAAAAGACTGAGGATATGATGCCGGTCATGCGCATTAGTACCCTGACGTACTGACGTCAGTCTAATGCGCCCTGACCGACGTCAGCCTTATACTCTGGTATTCGGGCCGACTGGATGCGGACTATACCCAATAGTAAGGACTGCAGCAATGGAATCCTCGAACATCTACATTTATGGTAGGTACAAAACTGTACTTTACATTCTTATGTCATTCCAGAGTTACAGTTCTTCACTGGACAATTTAAGAGCATTCTTTTTCAGACCTGTTGCTCTTTCTGCTACAGAGGGGTGTCATTTGGTCCTTAGTGCACATTACTAAGCAGTTCAAGTTAAGTATTGTCCAGGGTACTTTTTCAAAGTTGTCCAGTGGATCCACAACCTAAAATTTGGTTGTATAGCTTTATATTCTACCTGTTCAATTAACATGATGGCAAAGCACTGAAATACATCCATTTACATGAAAAAACTCTAATAAATGTAGGCAACTGTAATGTTTCCTGGTTGGACAGTAACACCCCACCTTCTGTCCCTCACCTGATAGTCTTTGATTGCTTTACAGAACTATTTGTCTTTTTAGCCATTATGATTTGCTAAAGTGTGAAGTATGATGGCTGCTGATAGTCTTGTGATGATTCTTTCACCTGGATAGCAGGCAGGACTAGCCTTTTTAACCAGTTAGTGATCTTAGTGGGCAGTATAGGAAAGCATTATGTCCAGGTTGCTTGTGTGTTGACCACTGTCTTACAGCCTTTTAATCCTCCACCAACATGTTGAAGTAGGCCAGCCCTTTGCATGGGAAAGCTTGCAGTTGGTGGATAAGTAGTTTATAATGGCAGTCCTTTGGCATTACCTGTATATGCTCCTGTTTTTGATTTATTTGTAGGGTGCTTAGTAGAGACTGTGTGTGTGCCATACCTATATGGTGTTCTTGCAAAAACAGGCAACTTCAGTATGAGTCATTAAGTGCGAAAGGTGTGTATTTGCTTCATGATATTTTTGAGTGGCTTTTTTATCTAGTCATTCTGACTTTAGATTCTGGATTAAAGCATGTTCACCACATTTGGCTTGTTCAGTACACAGTCAGTCACAGCTCACTCTTCATCATTTGTGGGTGCCCACTAAGGGTCTTTAATTACTTCTGCATTCATTGTAAAGCTAGGGGCACTTTGAATCATGTACCATTATGGTGAGTACTTTGCAAATCTGTAGTTTAATGCTACAAGAGCATAACCTTGAAGATTCACTTTTAGGGTTGAGTACCACACATAATGGTTTGCTTTAACATCACATTAAGGTTGTTGTGTTGCTACCAAAAGCCATATTCTTGGACCAGGGCCGCCTTTACTCATGAGCCAAATAGGAAGTCTCATCGGTCATCACTCTTGTAAGGATGCTTTTCCACAATTATTTATTTTTACAGCAATGAAACATGGTGTTTCTTTGTTATAATAAATAAATAAATGTATAAATGCTCTGAGGCACCCTTGTTTTAAAAAAAAAAAATGTCTGAGGCATTTCAGGTTCCCTGGGGAAAGGTGCTGCAGTTGACTGCCCATTCAGGTTACGTTCTACTTTGAGCATTGTGAAGTTCCTGCTGTGTTTGTGAGACAGAACAGAAACCTTGCAACATTCAAATGTAGGCAGAAAGGGCAGAGAGAGAGAAGCTGAAGAGTTTTCATCTGTGGTAAAATAAGTGTTCTTTTTTAAGGTACTGGCAGCAGTGATTAAACTGATATTTGGAAATGGCAGCTTGACGCTTGACTTATGTGATGGATCAGGAGAGTACAGACAGTAATGAAGAAGGGCCAAAATCAGGGACAAATTTTAAATATTTCCATAATTATACTAATTACTTAAAAGGTTAATAGGCTTTGCACATCAACATGCATTTTCTGAGCAAAAATGCATAAAACTGTCTGGTATTGTTGATAGACTTTAATCCTAAGTGATTTACCAAAAAGTTATTTTTTGATGGACACAGGCACAGCAAAAATACCAGGCAAAATCAAAGGACTAGGCATACGTCTCAACCTCGTAGCTCAAGAATTCTGAACAAAACCCAAAATAATGGAGGGCAGGGGACAAATGGCTAAAATCAGGGACATATCTTAAATATTACTGTTATACACTTAAAGTTGCTAGATTAACAGGTGTTGCATTAACATGCATTTTCTGAAGAATACAAAGTCAAACGCCAATGTCTGTCATCATATAGTGACTGCAGTCTTTAATACCGTGCTATAAAGCTGTTAAGTATATGAGGAGTAGACCAGAAATATGTGAAAAAGTCTGGATTTTCTACGAAATTCTGGACAATTGAGAGGTATAAGTGCAGGGTAGAGCAGAATGTATAAAACAGTTTTTTTTGCCTTCTTTTTATAAACACTGGTCATTTGAGACATACACAGACAAAGCTAAGGTATAATTGCTAGGGCTATCTGTGGAGAAAAATGACTAGCTTGCTGTTTGGTTATTATTCTGGATTTGTATGATGCAATTTGGAATTCTTTAAAGTGTGGTCATTGTTTGTGTAAGCTACAGGTGAAATGCATCTCATGGCCATGCTCTCTTATCACAATCGACAACTGAACGATACGCAGAAGTAGCTACAACTGCTGCCTGGACTTGTCTGGGTGAAGGTATATGATCCTCTTTTTGTTTATTCAGTTTAAACAGTCATATTTCAGAACAAATAAATACATTTACATAAATAAAATAAAGCATAAATTGCATCACAGAATATCCAGAGGTTTTGAGGCTTGCCAACTCCCACACTCCAAGGCTGCATAAGTAGTCACCTGTGCCCTGAACCTCACTTAGTGTAAAACCAGTCCTGCTCAGAGATGTGCATAGAAGGTCTATGTAGCTTATGTGTGTGTGGGTGGGGGTGGGGGTGGCTGGGGGCAGTGTCACTATTTCTTTAATTTTCCATCCAAACCTCAGAGTTGTGCACAGGTTCCTATATCTAGTGTTGGTCTGGGGACAGACTTGTACACAGAGGGTCACTAGAGGTTGTATAGGAGCCAATATACTGTCTAGGAGTAACACGTTGGAAACATTATCCTATCATTTGTTTTCACTTTCCTCACAATCAAATATCAGATGTATATACAGATGGATATCTTTTTGGGATGGGTAAGGAAGCATGCTATTAATATATGACTGACAGCAACAGATTGAAATACATTGTTCCATTTTTTTCAGTTTTGTGTTAGTCTGACATGTTGATGGTTCTGTTTTGGTGGTAGGGTTAAGGAGGCATGCTGTGTATGTACGTATGATGGAAGCGACTTGAAATACATTACTGTGTCTATGCCTTAATTGTCATCCTAGTTTACCAGTAGAGTGAGATGTGCAGAAGCTGCTTAGCATTTTATTTGATGGGGGCTAGGAGGGCAGCTACTTCTCCCAGAAAATGATTTATGTATTCTTGAAGGCACTTCTTAGTTTATTTTGAACTGCTGTTTTGTCAGCTTTGAGTATTAAACCTTGGATAAATCTTAATTTTTCTTGAAACTGGAAAATGTAAGACTGAATTTCTTTACTTGCTCATGATTCTCGTTCAGGATGTCATTGGATCAAAAGGTTAGACAAAAGCTCTAAAATGCACCTCAGAGTATCTACAACCTCATGGCTTCTGAGTGCCTAGCTTCCTCAGACCCCAGGTTTCATTCATCTTTTCTCCTCGAGTTATTATAATGTAACTTTGGTCAGTTAGGGTGTGTTGAAAGGATGCCGGAATAAGCAAGAACAGTAAGACTGGATTTCTTTCCTCTATCATGTTTTTGTTCCTGACATTGTTGATAAAAAGGTTATTTAAAAAACTCTGCAATGCACCTCAGAGCATTTAGAATCCTCATGGCTTCTAGTGCCTAGAGACCCCCAGATCCCCAGCTTAATTCACTTTTTAGTTCCACTGTTATTACAGTGTAGTTTTTGTGAGACAGGATGAGTTGAAAGGACGCAGGAAAAAGTAAAGTTGAACAGTAAGACTGAATTTCCTTCCTTAATCACTTTTCGTGGTCAGACTTTGATTGGATGAAAAGGCTGTTTTAAAAAAAAAAAAGGCCTGTAAACAGAGCACCTACAAGCCCCAATGGCATCTGGCCTCCAGACCCTGGCTTAAATTAATTTCTTTACTCTGCTATTATCAGAGTGGAAGCTTGACCTAGTTAGGATGCATTGAATGAATGAGTAATACAGAAAAAATAAAGAGTAACATAAAAGGAATAACAAAATAATCTGGATGGTGTGGGTAGAACAGGATGGTGTGTGTGGGGGGGGTGTTAGTGAGACAACATCAGGTGTATGCTGTTAGGGCATCTAGGGTGCCAGTTCACCTAAGGCTGCCACTTCTCTGGATCTTTTTTCCTTTTGCAGCAGCTAGGGCTGTTGCCTTTTTAGAAATCTGCACCGTTTCATACTGTTTGACTAACCTAAATGCTTGTCTGTAGATGTGAACCAGTTGACTTGATTTGACTGCTATTTTTGAATATCTTTGATTTTTAACTGGCCTTTTTTCTTGTACTCATTGTGGAGTTCTTTTTTATATGTAGCATTATCTTGGAGCCTTGGCCTTTGCTGTTTTATAAATGCTTTATTCATTGATGCATTGATCTGATGCTGTCAATTTTCATTCACACCTCAAACATTGGGGTTCAAATTCGACCTGGCCGTCACTATAGTTCGTGGCCAACTGAAACTCTCGAGCTCCTCCTTATCCATAATGCACCAGCCCCTAACATACCTCATAGCTTGTTTGCCGCTTTTGCGTATAGACGTGGTCAGCTTTGCTCTTGAGCGTATGGAGAGAGAAGTGAATTTTCCTCAATACTTCGCTTCCAAATTTTTCTTTTACCATTGCTGGTATTTTTTGTAAAAAAAGCCCCTTTTTTCATCCCTTTTACACATTTGTGTGTTCTTCAGTACCATTGTTGGTACTTGTTTACAAACACAAATCAGAAAGACAAAATAAAACCACAAAAGGTTTGGCAATAAATGGCAGTAAAAATTAAGGAGCACCAAAAAATGTAAAGGAACCGTTTATTGTTAAGTGCTTTCGTTTAGTACAATCACCAAACTTCATCAGGCACTATTAATTAAAAAATTAACTCTTTTATATCACATCCCTGAATAATAAAAAAAACAGCAGCCAATAAGAAAGTAGAAATTACTAAAACTAAGTTACCCCTTTAGTTACCAGTCAGTATAATGCACTGTACTTGTGTATATACAGTCATACTGAATAAAATAAGAGCAGTGTGCACAATATGTAAACATTGTTTAAACAAATTAAAAAATAAAAAATGTATGGAACAACATACTACCTATCAAAAACGTTTAATTTTAAAAGGCTGGAAATGGAAATCATGTTGTTAAGACCAAGTGGAAACTAGGATTTAAAAATATTTGCCACCATGTTTCCTTCAGTTCTAGATGTATTTTCCAAGGCCCACCCCGGGGATCCCATTTAACTTTTGATGCACCACTGCAAACTTGAAAGTATGCTCAGGATATATTTTTAAATGTCTATATAACGCATTTGATTCCTTCTTTTGTGAGATCTCATAAAAATGCTCGTAAATTCTTTGAGCTAATTTTCGCTGAGTCTTTCCTATGTAAAATGCTGGATTAGGCATTAGACAGATAGGGATATAGACAACAGCTTAGGAATAACAACTATACCTACCCCTTATATTTATTTTTTTTGTTACTAACTTCAAGAAATGAACCAGTAAACACATGACAACATTGATGGCACATCCCACAAGGGGTCATCTTACCTATTCTTACAACTTGGTCCTGCCTTTCTAAAATATTTTTTATATTAGGACCTCTTCTGTACACAATATTGGGGTGTAATTCCAGTCTGTCAGCTAAATCTTGGTCCCCTATTATAATATTCCAATTTTTACATAAAACATCAGAAATAATATAACTACTACAGTGATAGGTGGTTACAAAAGGACAAAAAATATCCTTTAGATGTATTTGATAGAGCAATGCTTGCTTCGTTAGCAACCACATTTTCCGATCCTGGGGGATCATAATTGCCCGCAGACTGTTCCCCACATTTGGGCCTGTCAGGATGATCGATATTCTGACCTGACAACAAGGGGACATATAGGCCGTTACTACATTTCATTATCACTTCTTTTTGTATTTTAGTTACAAACCTTTGGGGGGTACGTGCAATTCAAAAACATATCAGAAATATGAGTACATTCATCTAAAAAGTATCCATATTCAGATACCATGCATACTGCCCTCACCATTTGGCCCTTAACTACCCCACATTTAATGTGCAAGAGATGGCTACTAGAGTAATGTAAATAACTATTCGAGTAGGTCAGTTTTCTATATCCAGCAGACTTTAATCCCATATCCCCTTTCGTCTTGGTAATCAATACATCCAAGTAAGCAATTTGATCCAAGCTAATGGTATATGTAAATTTCAAAAATTCAGTTGTCTGACTGATACAGTCAATAAAGGGTGGGATCTCCCCTGGTGGACCCTTCCAAGTAATAAGTAAATCATCAAGATATCTCGCATGCATAGTGATGTACGAATAATAAACGCTAGGGAACAAATAGCACTTCTCCCACCAAGCCATAATAATGTTTGCAAAAAGGGGGGCCACAAGCAGAGCTGATGGCTACACCCTGCATTTGCTTGAACAAATGTCTCTCGAAATAAATAGAATTATGTCCTAGTACTAAGTCCATCAACTGACAGTATGTATTAACTTTATCTTGACTAAGCCCCAACTCATCAGATAAAAATTCGGAAAACCATTCCATACCTAACTGGTGTGGTATACAGCTAAATAAATCTTTAACATTGTTATAAAAGTTCCTTCCTGGAATGGTAATAACTTATTACACAAGGTTAGAAACTGCAGGGAATCACAACAAATATGAGGTATTTTGAGTACATCTTGTTTCACTTGATTATCCAAAAACGAGCTATATAACTCATTTTAGACCAGCCTGAATCAACTGTAGGTCGTGGGGGGGGGGGGGATGTCCCTCAAATCCTTATGTATCTTTGGGACCCCGAAGATAGCTACAATCCTAGGACATTCAGTAGTCATATAATTATATTCCATAACTGAAATCAGATCTTGGGTTAACATATCCAACAGCTCATAATCTACCCTTTGGTAAGCCACATTAACTTCATTCAGTGAAACCTCACTGTAAGTGTCACTGTATAACAACTGAAACATTCTTTGAACTTAATCATTATACTGCATTATGACCATACCCCCATCTTTGTCAGGTTTCATAAACCTTAGGTCATTATATGATTTTAAGTGATTTAACAACTCCCTTTCATTGAAAGACATATTGTCTGGCGATGCAGAATGAGACAAATAGTGCCTAAAGTCAATTTCACATGCTTTCTCAAACATTTTTAAAACATAGTGTGTCTGGATTAAAGGTACTAGGAACCCGCACAGTATCACTATGTGCCAACATAAAATTTAAATCATTCCTATAAATAGTATGCAAATTTAAGTTCTGAATATACATTTTTAAATCGCACATTAATTGAACCATGTGCACTGACTTGTTGGGTACAATGGTATAACCTCTGCTAAAAAAATTCTGCATGTGCAGGGGACAAAGACACACTACTATAATTATAAATTTTGAAGTCACGAGCTAAATTATGAACAATTTCATATGGTTCATTTACAGTCACCTCTGGAATCTGGAATTGTATCCATTTCTCTGGTCCTGCCATTTCCTTTGGTTTGTTTGGGGATATGGGCCTTGATTCTGTAGTATTTGATTCCGTAACCATTCCGAACGTCATATCACTGGTTGTTCTAAAGGGTCAGAACTACTATCATTATTATGCCTTGCATTACTTCCTTCAGCTTTTTCAGTAGAATAACCAAATTCTCACCTATTAACTTGTTGCCCACCCGGTGGTACAGGGTAGGCCTTACCTTGATTGTAAGCCAACCACCTATTGCCAAGCCTTTTGTGATTTTATTGGTACTTGTTTATCCTTTTTCCCTTTTTCTTCCTCCTTACCCTTTAAAAAAAAAATCCATCTTCACTTAGTTAAAAAAAACATTTTTGGATGTCTTAAAAAGGATTTTAAAAGTTTAAAAAAATGCGGCCATAAGCTGCCTTATTCTGACATCCATGACTTTTGCCTCTGCTGCTTGGGCCCAGAACACCTTAATGTGCTTTCTGAAATATGTCAGAGTTTTAATCCACAAGCTATAGCAGACAGAAAAAACAAATTAATATTAAAAGGTCACTTCCAACTTCCTTTTCAGAAACTATGCCTGGAGCTCATCCCCCCCTAAAGTAGCTTCCAAAGATGCTCCCAAAATAATCTTGTTCTTCAACCCCATCTTCTGTGGCGCCTCCTCTCAAAAAATCCAAAGCGGATCCAAAGCTGTCCAGCTCCAAGATGTCCTCAACATTCCCTAAAACACATTCGGATCAGAGAACTTTACCTCCAAAGATTCTTCCTCTGGTCCGATACTCCCCAACTATAGAGCCATTTCCTTCTATGTTCGTAGGTAGGTACTAGGCTATTGGCCCTAGGGCCTATATAAGCCTAGCCAAAAAGGTACCCTGGCTTTCACCACCCAAGAAAATTATTTTCCTGTGCCCCTGTCGAGCAGAGCCACAGAAGTGATCCCTGGGGTGAATTTCCTATCTCCCATCCAATCATCACGATTTTTCTTGAAGAGTGCTAATGAGGAGTTTTGTTTGAGATAGATAGGTAGTTTGTTCCAGAGTATGGGAAGTCTCTGGGACAGGAATCTATCCCTCCAGCATGTTCTGTTTTTTGTGGTGACAAGGTTTAGGTTCCTAGAGCGTGTAGCTCGGAGGGATTGGGATTTCTTTAAGTGGAGGATGTCCAGCAGCTCTGGGTTTTGACATAGCTTTGTATGTTAGACAGAGATTGCCTCTTAGTAGGTGATATGCGACGGAGTAAAGCTGGAGTTTTTTTAGACAGTCTGCGTAGGGCATCTGTTTGAGGCCTGTAATCCTCTTTGTGAGGTATTTCTGCGACCTTTCCAGTTGTAGATGTCTTGTGAGGTACTTACCAAAAGGGTCGCTGTATTCTATAATGGGTCTAATGAGTGACGAGTAGAGGGGAACAATGACCTCTTTTTTTTCCTGGATGAGAAACCTTTTGTGATGAGGTGTGCCACATAGAAGGATTCCTGAATACTGTAGCAATGTGATTATCAAAAGAGATACTACGGTCCAACTGTGTCCCAAGGTCTCTTATCACACTTTCGGTGTTAAGTAGACTACTGCCTATGTGGTAGTTCATGGGTACGGAGTTTTTTCCAAAAGGGATGACAATGTACTTTTTGGCATTGAGCTTGAGGCTATGGCTTTGACACCAGGCATCTGTCTCAATGAGGCCCTTTTGTAGGATGTCCACATCGTTAGGAGTTTCGATTATGGCTCCTAGTTTGCAGTCATCTGCAAACTTCATTATCCAAAGACCTTCTGTGTTAGCCTGTACTTCAGAGAAGTAGATACCAAACATGAGAGGACCCAGGACTGAACCCTGTGGTACTCTACTTGTCACTGGTCTGAAGTCGGATTTGGACTCTGCTACTTTCACAGTGTGGGTTCTGTCAGTGAGCCAGCTGGCAACCCATCTTGTGACATAGGGATTTATACCTAGTTTAGTGAGTTTATCTATAATTCCAGATTGGGGGATGGTATTGAAAGCCTTGGCAAGATCTAGATAGGTTGTGTGAACCACCTTACCCTCATCTGCGGCTTTGGTGACCACTTCAAAGAAGTCTATCAGGTTTAGGAGACATGATCTGCCTTTTATAAACCCGAACTGGGTGGGGTCCAGAGTGTGGAGATTACCAATGTCATTGTTTATAAGTTCCATGATGATACGTTCCATAGCCTTGCAGACCAGGCTCATGAGGCTAATGGGGGAGTAGTTCCAGGGGTCCGTGGTGGCTCCCCCTTTATGGAGTAGGATAACCGTCGCTGTGCGCCATTCAGTGGGCACAAAGCCTGAGGTGAGGCTAAGATTGAACATGGTACTTGGGTAGGGTGCCAGTTCATTTTGTAGTTCATGTAGAATGCAGCCTGGGATGTTTGCCAGGATGTTGGCAATATCAGTTGGTTCTGTATATTTAGTGACATTGTGCTGCAACTCATAGCAGATCTGAGTGTTGCCATTGAGATTCTTGACATAGCTATAGAATGCTTTGTGGTTGTCTTTAGAATCAGTGGCGATCTTGTTTTCGTAACTAGCTTTGGAGGATTTTATGAGGGCTCTCAGCTTCTTACTGAAGCTGACCAGGGAGGTTTCTCCAATCATGGGATTTTACTCTTTTTTGCAGCAGTTTCTTTCCATCTCACTTCCTTGAGAGATGGTGATCCAAGTCACCATCTATTGCTTCATCTCATTCTTCCAGGAATCTCACTGAAGACTGCATGGATAGAATGATGAGGAAGTTTCTCTCAGTGCAGATACAGATGGGGATTCTCCTGGTTTCAACCCCCTTGGGTCAGGAAGTCTTCACTAGCTCTACCCCTCCAGTATCAGCTCCTTCTATGATTTCCAACTGCATTTTGTAGTCCTTGGATCTGAGTTTGTCAAGACTGTCTAGTTAAGATCCAAGGCTAATGATGCCCTTGGATCTGAAGGTTTCTCTGAGTTTGGAGCTGAGAAAATCTCAGAGAGGAAGCTCTCCATTTGGATCTGAGGTGCTGGAGTTAACACTGAAGTTTTCGGAGCCATCTCTGACCTTTGGAGCCTTGGCCCTGGACAGCTAGGTTCCTGACTCTTCCTCTGGTAGATTGTTTTTGGGCCAAGTGGAGCCAATGGGACAGAAGCATAGCTTCTCAGCTCCATTGACTTCCTTCTCCCAAGGATGGTCTGCCTTCAAGTTAATGGAGAGAGCTTCGTCTGCTTCTGGTCTCTCCTCACTTGAAACTTACTTCAGCGTCACATGTGTATATGCGCCAAGTGCCTTGAGATTAGATTCTACCAGGACAGCCATTCCATCACCTCAAGGCTACCCAGCAGGTACTACCCTTTCTTCGGATGTACCCCAGAAGAGAAAGTGCAAAAAGAGGCACTTAGATTCCCCTCAGGAATCTATGATGGAAATTAGAAGTTATGTACTCACCATAACGTTCCATCTGAGTAGGTGTATTCATTTGTCTGCAACCTGTGGGTTATGGATCCGATATCGGAACCGAACCGGCATGGTTTACCAGCTATGGATTCAAGCTCTCAGCTCCTCCCCTCACCCATAATGCCCTGCTCTCCCCTCATGACCTCAGATCGAGTTTGCCAACAGCAAGAACACCCTGAAAAGGGTAACACATCATATGCAGGAAACTGAAAGGCTAGGGGGATAGGAGGGCGGGATGGTTGCAGACAAATGAATACACCTACTCAGATGGAACGTTATGGTGAGTACATAACTTCTAAATCTGAAGTAGGAGATTCATTTGTCTGCAACCTGTGGGACAGAGTCCCCAGCTACCTGAATCTTGGGCGGCCATCATGGAAGGATATTCCGGAGCACCGCGGAGCCAAAGGATGCTCTACCCCCAGATGTAAGATCCAACTTGTAGTGGGAAATAAAAGTATGAGATGAAGCCCACGTGGCTGCTGCACAAATATCATCTAGAGGAATCCTAGCCTTAAAGGCTGCCGAGGTAGATACTGACCGGGTTGAATGGGCATGTACACCCTCCGGTGCGGGCCTTCCCGAAGCTTGATAAGCCAATAAGATACATTGTGAAATCCAGCGAGATAATGAGACTTTAGAAATTGGTTTGCCCAAATTACATTTAGCAAAGGAAATGAACAACTGGTCGGATTGCCTATGACCAGCCGTTCTGTTTAGATAAAATCTAAGTTGCCTGTGGACATCTAAGGAGTGAGGCTTGTATTCACCTTTGTTTTCATATTTAGGAAAGAAGACAGGGAGGTTAATGGATTGATTAATGTTTGCTTCAGAAGCTACCTTAGGAAGAAAGGACGGGTTGGTCCTGAGGTAAACACGGTCCGGATGAAAGACCAAGTAAGGAGGTTTAGCTGATAATGCTTGAAGCTCTGAGACTCTCTTGGCCGAAGTAATGGCTACTAAGAAGGCGGTCTTGAAAGATAAGAATTTCAGATCTACCGTAGCCGCCGGTTCGAAGGGGGGGGGGGCGGTCAAGGCCTGGAGAACTAAGGAAAGGTCCCGAGGAGGAACTGCTTGCTTTACAGGGGGCCTGAGAAGAAAAGTACCTTTAAGGAAAATCTTACATAACTTGGCCGACATCAGTGGATTGGAGTCATGACCGATGTGATAATGAGAAATTGCCGCAAGTTGTACTTTGACCGTGGAACTGCTGGCACCATCATTAAAAAGAGTGGTTAAAAAATCAAGCACCAAAGGGAGAGGAACTGTGAAGGGGTTTAGGCCTTGCTGCTCCGCCCACAAAGAGAACCATTTCCACTTGCTGCGGTAGACTTTCCTAGTGGATGGCTTATGAGCTGCCACCAGGATGGCCTTAACAGGGGACGAAATACCGGGAGTCCTGATCAAGAGTGGAACTGGAGCAGCCAAGCGGTCAGCTTCAGGTTGTCCAGGTTCGGAGGAGATAAGTGGGATGGATGAGATATCAGATCCGGAATGGGATCTAGAATCCAAGGAGGATTCACTGAGTGAGACCTTAGGAAGGGGAACCAGATCTGTCGAGGCCAAAATGGAGCGATGAGAATCATTCTGGACCCCAACCGAGAGGCTTTCTGAAGAACTTGGAGCATTAGAGGCAAGGGGGGATAAGCATAAAGAAGACCGGGTGGCCAAGCATGCACCAGAGCGTCTCTTGGGGAACCTCCGGGAGGAGGTATCAGAGCGAAAAAACTGTCGCACTTGGTGTTTGAGGGAGAGGCAAAAAGATCGCAACAAGGAGTTCCCCACCGTGCGAAGATGCGTTCCGCTACCTGAGTATTGAGAGACCACTCGTAAGGGGTGAGAATGGTGCGACTGAGTTTGTCCGCCAGGATGTTGGACCGACCCGGAATATGCGTTGCTATGAGAAAGCGGTTGGTGGAGATTGCCCATTCCCACACTCTCATGGCTTCTCGACAAAGAGGGTAAGACCTGGTTCCTCCTTGTTTGTTGATATACCAGACAACCGACATGTTGTCCGATTGAATCGCAATTGTTCCCAAGGGAAGAAAGGCCTGAAGTGCTAGCAACGCTAAGAGCACTGCTCTCATCTCTAGAACGTTGATATGCAGTAAGGTCTCTGAATTGTTCCACGTGCCTTGGACCGTCCGGCCTGCAAAATGCCCCCCCCACCCGAGGCGGGAGGCATCCGTGGTCACCGTGGCGAGAGGGGGAGAAGCACAAAATGGGCGGCCTCCGTGGAGATCTGGAGAGTGTAGCCACCACAGGAGGGACCGCTTGCAAGCCTTGCTGATCGCAATGGGATGATGCATAGGAAGAGCAAGATACGACCACTGAACTAGGAGTGTCCATTGAAGGATGTGCATATTGAACCTGGCGAGAGGAAGAAGCGCTATTGCTGCCGCCATGGACCCTAGGGCCCTCAGGACCAACTCCGCCAGAACTGAGCTTGAGTGGAGAATGGCCCGCACCTGGAATTGCAGATTTTGAACTCTGTCCGCAGTGAGGAAGGCTTTTAATCTCCTTGTGTCTAACCTGGCACCCATAAAATCTATGAACTGCGTGGGTGCTAGGTTGGATTTTTTTGTGTTTATTGTGATGCCCAGACGGGGAGCAAGATGGAGAAAGGAGTCTCGCGCCAAAAGTAGTAGATGCCTTGTTGGGGCGGTGAGAAGCCAGTCGTCCAGGTAGGGAAAGACCTGTACCCCCTGAAGCCTCAGGTGGGCCGCTACCACTGCTAATACTTTGGTGAACACCCTGGGGGCTGTGGTGAGACCAAAGGGAAGGACCCGGAATTGGTAGTGACTGGCTCCCAGCCGGAAGCGGAGAAACCTCCTGGAGCGCCTGTCCATTAGTATGTGGTAGTACGCATCCTTGAGGTCTATGGAGCACATCCAGTGATTTTCTTCCAGAAGGGGGAGAATAGACTGCAACGTGACCATTCGGAACTTCTCCTTGGGAACTGCCAGGTTCAAGAGTGAAAGGTCTAAAATTGGTCTTAGATCCCCCGTCTTTTTTGGCACTAAAAAGAACCTGGAGTAGAACCCTGATCCGATCTGGTCTGGGGGGATGGGCTGGATGGCTCTTTTCTTTAGCAGATGGCCAATTTCTGCCAAAGCGGCCTCCCACTGACCGGGTGGAACGTCGGGGAGGGACTTCAATTTTGGCAAGTGAAGAAAGGGTATACGGTATCCTCTGGATATGATCTGGAGGACCCAGCGGTCTGATGTTATGGACTCCCATGCCGCTAGGTGCTCTGAAAAACGTCCCCCGACTGCCTCCAGAGTGGAGCAGCCGGGCAACCCCTCAGGGCTGCTGCGCGGGCTGTTCAGAGAAGGGTTCTCTGGACCCGAAGTTCCTGGGAGCCCCTCTGCCCCTAGGGCGGCATCCTCCCTGTCCTCCTCTGCCACGGAAGGACTGGTTGTCCGGAGCAGGCTGAGATTGCTGCGACTTCCGGAACCACATTTTCTTCTGTCCCTTTTGGTTCCTAGAATAGGGCCTCTGGGGTGCAGAGAAGCGGATTCCGACAGCAGACAGCGTCTTCCCGTCCTTCTCGCTCTGGGTCAAAGTGTCGCGAACAGTTTTGCCAAAGAGGGCAGAACCATCGAAGGGGGCGTTCGCAAATGACGCCTTGAAGGGCTCTGAGAAATCACAATGACGGAGCCAGGCCTGACGTCTAGTAACTAGGCCTGCCCCTGCGGCTCTAGCGGCACCTTCCGTAGCATGGGACAGTAGCCGCATAGAGGTATTGGTGACGGACCTGAGAGTGGCCATGCGGGTGGAGTGCAGCACTTTGTCCTCCTCAGACATGGACTCTGGGGGGGATGCAGCGTATTCTTTAATAAGATCGCGCTGCATCCTAATCACGTGTGCCAGATAGTTCAGCGCCCTCACAGAGAAGGTCGCTGAACTAAACATCCGCTTCCCCAAGCGGTCCATCATCCGAGACTCCTTGCTCGGAGGATGGACTGAGGGACTCTCCTGAGCAAGTTCCCTCTTGGTGGCCGCCGCCGTCAACATGGCATCTACCGG
Organism: Protopterus annectens; assembly: GCF_019279795.1. NCBI lineage: Eukaryota > Metazoa > Chordata > Ceratodontiformes > Protopteridae > Protopterus > Protopterus annectens. The sequence continues at coordinate 711,371,222 of NC_056739.1, read as the reverse complement.
AGGCCCCTTACTCCAATGGGCACGGTCAGCCGGGGGACTGAGAATACGGTCGGGCCTTTTAGGGATTGGCTCCACGGTGTCCGGTTCCTTCCACGCCCTGGTGGTAATGAGGTCCACCAGGGGTCGGCAGGAGGGGACACCCAAGAGGTAGACGGGCCCGCTTCAAATGCCTCCAAGAACACGGACTCGTCCGAGGAAGACTTGGGGGCAGACCACCCCCCCCTTATGCGGAGCATTTCCATGATGTCTCCAAATGAGACATCCTCGGGGGGTGACCGTGGGGAGCCTTCCCCTTCCTCCAAATCCGTGTCTTCTGTGAGAGACTCGGGGGAGTCAATGTGCCTCCTTTTGCACGTATGTTTGCGGGGAACATCCTCCGGGGGGCTGTCAGAGGACTCCTCGCAAACAGTAACCTGTTCCACGGGAACAGCTTGGGGCAAAGGAGCGGGCTGTCCCAAGGGTCGGATGGTGGAAGCCTGACCCAGTGCAGACGGAGCGCGGGACGGAGCCAAAGCAAGTGCCGGGGGTCCGGAGACCCTCAACAGGGCCCTCTCCACTACATCGAAAGCCGAAGGGGAGCCGACCTCGACCAAAGGATCCGACAATCGGCTCCCCCTCGGATCCGAGGAGTGGATCGGAGCCGGCGCCGAAGCGCTCGGTTCCGAAGGGACAGTGCGCTCTGACGCAGACGGCACCGAAGGAGCACTGATCCCCCCGGATCCAAAGCTCGGATCCAGGCTCCGAGAGGTCGGATCCGAAGCACTCAAGGGCAGGGTCGGATCCGAAGTACCAAGTACTATCGGCGCCGACCCACCCCCGGCTCCAAAGCTGCTCGGCTCCAACTGCTCCGAACCCGGGTAGCGGGTCGGAGAAGGAGCAATTGGCTTGAAAAAAGGGGTCGAGCTCCCCCCCCAGAGGGGGGGGAGGCAAGAGCACTCCCATCTGCATCTGGGCCTGGATGAACCTTCTCATCATCCGGTCCAGATCAGCGTCTGACAGGCTATAAGTTGATTTCGACGAGGCTACCGAGGTAGGCCTTGAATGCCTCCTCGATAGCCTCGACGGAGATCGGGTCTCCTCCTCCTCAGGTCCCGGTGAAAAACACACAGGAGACCGGAGCCGAGGAGGGGCAGAGCCAGCAGACAAGGAGGCCGGAGGAGAAGCCCGCTTGGCTGGCAGGGCCGAAACAGAGGTCTCGGCCCGCCGCTTATGGTGCTTCTCCCTCCGGTCCTTCTTTCTAGCTTCCCTCTCCTCCGAACCACTACAGGGAGGTTGAGTCCCAGGAGGAGGAGAGGGAGCCGGAGAGGACACAACCGTAGAAACGGTTACCCCCGAAGGAGCGGAGGCCGGAGCAGAGTCCGGTGGCAAAAGACCCGCCAAGACAAGCTTGGACCTCCGCTCCTTCAATGCCCTGGGGTTGAACCCTGCACAAATGGAACATCCAGAAGTGAGGTGTTCAACCCCAAGGCATCTAACACACCGAGTGTGGCCATCAGCCGGGGAAAGCTTATGGCCACACTCGGAGCACTTGGAGAACACAGCTTTGGGTTGTTCAGACATCCCAAATACCAAAAAGTTACTTAAACTAAAGTTAAAGCAAAAGTAACTAAACCACACAACAGGCCCAAACACACTACGCTACCAACGAGGGGAGGGATAAGTAAAATTAAATTTTAAAACACTAAAAGTATAAATAAGTAATAGGGAAACCTAAACTTCCACACAACTTTCACACAAAAATTCAAAATTTAGCACTTTAAACACTGAAAAACTGCACTTAGCTGAAGAGCTTAGGAACACAAATCTGGTCACCAGCGCGGCAAACGAGATCTGAGGTCATGAGGGGAGAGCAGGGCATTATGGGTGAGGGGAGGAGCTGAGAGCTTGGATCCATAGCTGGTAAACCATGCCGGTTCGGATCCGATATCGGATCCATAACCCACAGGTTGCAGACAAATGAATCTCCTACTTCAGATCATAGATTTCTACAAAGGGGAAGGATCCACCAGAACACCACCCGAAGACATCTCATTTGGAGATATTCTGGAGATCCTCACACAACGGGGTGGTTGGTCCTCCCAAAATCCTTTCCTGGAGGAATCTGTGTTTCTGGAGGCATTTAGATCTGGACCGTCTACCTCTCAGGTAACTCCGCCCACAGATGAGTTCATTGACTTGATTTCTCAGTGGGCATGGAAGGAACCTGATGCTGTTGAACCTATCCCCAAAAGACCAGACTGAATTCTGGCATCTCCAAAAGAAAGGGAATATTGGACCAAGTGAGTACCAGTAGATGCCATGGTCATGGTGGCAGCCACAAAGAAGGAACTTGCAGAAAAAAATTCCACTTTTCATCCCCCTAATAGAGGGTCCAGGTATTTGAACAGGTTCTGGAAGCATGTCTATGCTTCAGCGACCTTTGCTCTTATGTCACTGAATTTCTTTGCACATTTCACAAGGTTACAAACAGATTTAATTAAGGGCATGTCAAATACTCTTTTGGGGACCAGTACTGCAGAAGCTCAAGCTTCAGTAGCCTCACAGCTGGCAACCCTGCAGTCCTCCTCAAATTCGTCCATGAGGCTTTTCTCTCATGCAGCTGAGGGTACCTCAGGGCTGACAGGTTCAGGCATGTCAATAAGAGCACATGCCTGGATGTGCGTGTGTGATTTTGTGGACCCCTTCAAGTCTTGTTTCATCAATGCTCCTTTGATGGTTATTTTTTGTTTGGCCCCAAAGTGAAGGACACAAACTGCAGGTGCAAGAAGGATGGAAAGACGATGTCCTTCAAGGATGCATCTGCAGTCATAACATATGGGTTGCCCTGCCTCAGGCAGCCCTTCGGTCGGCCGGATTCCAAAGTCTGGGTCTGGCCTCGGCTGATGTCGCACTTTCCCCGACATCAGAGCGTCTGGGGTATAAAAGCATCAGCCTACGCCATTTTCCTCGGTCTTTCTTGCCGCGCGGTGCCCGAAGCAGAAGCAATTACGCAAGTGCCGGTCGGTCAGATCCTGTGATAAGAAGAAATTCAGCTACCGAAGACTTCGTAAAAGCTAAGTACCCCGTTGGGGACTCTTTCTTGCCTCAGCCGATGTCAGATAAAGTAAATAATTGTTTAACTTGTGGGAAACAAATACCTCATAAGGATTTCCACTCTTACTGCCTTCCTTGCTTTCTCCCAGACCACGACGTCTCGGCCTGTTCAGCCTGTGCTTCCTTCAACTGACGAACTCTTAGACGTCGGTCGGAGTTTGCAGAGGAATTCTTTGGGGCTAATTTTGCATATAAGATGCTGTCGGAGACTCCAACTTCGCATTTAGTGAAAAAACGGAAGGACAAGGACCGACACTCGCGGCCCGCGGTTTCGGCTGAAACAGAGTCCACGGAGCTTCCTTTAACCGAATCCACTCAACCGACCACCGCGGCCCCGGAGGCCCCGGCTACTGAGCTACCTACCGAAACCAGTGTCCAGGAAATGTCCGACACCATACCTTTGGACAAATCTACTCCTGCACGTGGGGCAGCTAGATCCCCTGCTTCCATGTCCATTAAGGCTTTTTCCAGGGCTAAAGCTGCCAAACTAACTAAAGCTTTGCCTCCCAAAACTACCTCCCAGAGGCCGCCGCCTTCTAGTTCTCAGATCCTCAGCCTTGCAGAGGATCTTATTCCTTTAATTAGAGGTTCTCAGCCTCACCCGGACAGGGGCTCTCACCCACCACCACACAAAAGGCCCAGGACTGAGCCCTCTGACCAACACTCTTCAGATGAATCCACGGACAGATCTGAGTTAACAGACCACCAGGAGGAGGCTTATTCGCCCTATGAGGATTCTGATGCTGAAGAATCTATTCCTTCGGCCTCCCCACCTGAAGAGTTTTCTTTTGGTGAGACTCTACACCAAATCTTGGTTAAAATGGCGAACTAGCAAATCTCCCATAGACCAACAGACTTTCAGACACCTGAGAAATATTACCAAAAAATCAATCCTCTCTGACAAAAAGAACTATTATAGCAATCTTCAGCAAGTGAATCACAATAATCCTCAAAAATTCTGGTCAACCCTAAATAGACTTCTTCACCCTGGACAGACTACCACCCCCCCCCTTCTGGGTCTGATAAAATTCCTCCCCTTGACACTGCCAACACTTTCAACTCATTCTTCATCAATACTATTAATTCCTTGGCCTCCCATCTATCCAGTGACAATACCAGCATTCATGACCATACATCCTCCAAACTACCAACCTTTAGGCTTCAACCCATCTCCACTACCTTTATACAGAGATGCATTCTCAAACTTAAACCTTGCACCCCCTCAGCTGACCAGCTTCCTTCTGAATTCCTTCAAAAAGCAGCCTCTGAAATAGCTTATCCCATATCAATTCTCATTAATAGGACCATAAACGAAGAAACCATCCCTGATGTATGGAAAATCTCTTACATCATACCATTACATAAAGGAGGAAACTCCTTTGAACATTCTAACTATAGACCCATAGCACTATTGTCCCCTCTCGCTAAAATAATGGAAAAATGTGTCCACCATCAATTAATGAATCACCTTCTACAAAATAAAATACTGACAAACTGTCAACACGGCTTTAGGCCCTATCATAGTACAACTACTGCTCTGCTCTCCTTTACAGATATTATTAACAATAATTGCAATAATAATGTCCTGTCTTCTGCTCTCTTCATTGACCTGTCCAAAGCCTTTGACATGGTTAACCACTCTCTCCTACTAAAAATTCTCGAATCTCTTTCCTTAGCACCTGAGACTATCCACTGGTTCAGCTCATATCTCACTAACAGGAAACAAGCTGTCCTCTGGGATAACAAACTCTCATCTCTTCTACCAATCTCCCTTGGAGTCCCCCAAGGCTCTATTCTTGGACCACTTCTTTTCTCCCTCTTTATAAATGACTTACAAGTAGCCATTCCTCAGGCTACCTGCATTCAATATGCTGATGACTCCACACTTATTTGCTCTGCTAAATCCATTTCTGAACTTCAAACTAACACTCAAGCTGTATTTTCTAAAGTTGAAACTTGGTTCCTAAAACGCTGTCTACTCCTAAGCATAAAAGACCAAACTACTTCTCTTTAAACCTACTACCAGATCCCCTACACTTGACTTCTCCATTGTGTCAAATAATGGTACCATTATATCACCTGACTCTACTACCAAATTGCTAGGTGTCACGATTGATAACAATCTCTCCTTCGACCTTCATATCAACAATACCATTAAATCTGTAAACAGGAAACTTGGCTCTCTATATAGAATCAAAACTTTTTTAACTTTCCCTGCAAAAGTGAATCTTGCCCACTCACATCTTATTTCCACACTTCTCTATGCCTCACCTAGCTACACTAATCTTAAGAAAAACAATCTCTCTAAACTATCCACCTCCTACAATAACATAGCTAGATTTGTTACTGGAAAACAATTTAGAACCCACCATTGTCAAAATCTGCAACAACTTAACTGGCTTGAACTGACAAACATGTTGCTTCTATCCCAACTTATGTTTGTCCAAAGAGCCTTTTACCAACCTCTTAATACACCTGCTCTTTCTAACCTCTTAAGCCCTTACTCAAACCTGAACTCTCTCCGCTCTTCTAGCAAACTGCTAGTTACCTTAACCAAATCTAATAACCTTGCTGGTGATTCCCTTTTCGCAAATGCCATTGGGAAACACTGGAATAAACTTCCTCCCGAACTTACTTCAATTGCATCTACTGCTCTGTTTAAACAAAAACTAAAAGTCCACCTTAATAACCACTGGATATGTTCCTGCTCTAAACCTGATTAAAATTTTCTTGGCTCTTTCTCCTCCTCTTGGCTATTTGTCTCTCTCTTTCTGGCAATACATATCTCTTCTATTCTGTACTTTGTTTTGCAAAATGTTCTCTCTTTTTCTTGGTCTCTTGCTTTCTCTAATTTGACTTTCTCTAATTGATTCCAATGATGAAATTATGTTGAACATATGGTTTATTACCTTTAAATATAATTAGTTATTCTGGTCTTGAGTAAATACCTACCTCTTTTTTAAATCTGTTTGTTAATCTGTTATTATGTATTTGTTGTTTTGTTGTATCCGTCCTGTCTACATGTGGAGCTTTTCTCCCCGGGCCTCTACTGAAAATGGAAATATATCCAGTTAGACTAGCCCGGTTAACAAATGTAAAATAAAATAAATAAATAAAATACACTCCATGAGAGAGCATTTTCAATGGCAGGGTCAGGAATTCTCTGATTCTAGAAAGAGATTAAGGACCTTTTTGCATTTACCTCAACATAGGCCCTTAGCTATACCTCCTGTGTTGCATGTTATTGATGATGTGTACAATGATGTGAGTACAGCCCCTGATACTCTCCCCCCGGCACCTGCCAAACCTGACAGATACTACAGGGTCCCGGATTCTCATTTCCATCTGTATAAGGCCCATTCCGCAGACCCAGACACTATTTCTCAGGGCCCTAAAGGGGTTGCAGCTGCCACTGCCAAAAATCCTCTACCTTCTGAAAGGGAGTCTAGAGCTTTAGAGAGATGGGGAAAGAAGGTATATACTTCTGCAACTCTTTCTGTGAGGGCATTAAATTGTCAATTTCATATGATACAGTACCAAGAGTATTTGTTAGATGAACTAAATAAGAAACTTTCTTCTTCTGAACCCCTTGACCGTAAATCCCTTCAGGACCTGGTACATAACTCACAGCAGGTTAGTAATCATTTCTTAAAGTGTGGTTATGATGCACTGGAGGCTTCATGTAGGTCAGCTATGACTAGGGCAGTTATTCGTAGGCATGCCTGGCTGAAGGAACAATCCCTGCCAGACCATGTTAAAGCTAAACTCCTGGATGCTCCAATGGAAAAACAAAAATTATTTGCTCCTCGGCCCAGGAGGTCTTGAAGAAGTTTGAAGAAAAAGCTAAATCTGTGCAAACAGTTAAGGATTTTCTGCAAGTACAACCACCGAGATTCAGCAGAAACTGGCCTACTAAGAATTGGTCCTTTCCAGACTCGGACAGAGCCCAAAGTGGCAGGAACAGGCATCCCAGAGGTAGAGGGCAAGCTAGGGGCTCCTACAGAGGCTGTCAGTGGCAGCCTACCAACCAGAGAGGTAGTGCTGCAACAACAACAACAACTACTACACCTGGGCAGACACAATGACTTCACTTTGATTCCGCCTACCAGGGCTCAATTGGAAGCACCCTTGGGCGGAAAGCTTTCCTTATTCTCAAAAAACTGGCATTATATTACAAGGGACACATGGACACTGCAAATAATAGACAAAGGATACAGGTTCCACTTCCACACTTTGCCAAGAAGAAACGGAATGCCAAACCTGCCACCAAATCAGAGGGCAGAGGCTTTAAAGCAGATCAACAATTTACTTCAAATGAAAGCCATAGAAAAGGTACCTCATTTAGAACAAGGTCAAGGATTCTACTCAAGATTATTCCTTGTTCCAAGAAAAGAAAATCAATGGAGGCCTATACTCGACCTGTCCGCACTAAATACTTTCCTCATTGTACCAAAATTCAAAATGCTGACCCTACAGCAACTTCTTCCCATGCTGGGCAAGGAGTCTTGTCTGGTGACTCTAGATCTCAAGGAGGCATACCTGCATGTCCTATTCGACCAAGTTGCAGAAGACACCTCAGATTTCTTGCAGGATCAGAGCATTATCAATTCTCAGCATTGCCCTTTGGCTTATCTACTGCGCCCAGAGTATTCACGAAATGCCTGGCATCAGTAATTGCACACTGCAGACTTCAGGGGATTCAAATCTACCCATATCTGGACTGCCTTATACAAGCGGACAACAAGGAAAATTTGATAAAGAACTTGGCATATGCCATCCACCTACTACAGGCCTTGGGATACACAGTCAACATCCAAAAATCAGGACTTGTTCCATCCCAAATGATAACCTTTTTGGGTGCGGATCTAGACACAACCACCCAAATGGCCTTTCTCACAGAAGAAAAACAAAAACAACTTCCGGAATACTTCATGAATCTGACAAGACAAACTCAGCTAACTGCAAGGAAAATCCTGCAGGCCCTGGGTTACATGGCATCCTGCATAATTCTGATTCCACAGGCCAGGCTGCATATGAGAAAATTACAATGGTACCTAAGGAGTGTATGGTCTCAGCACAGTCACAGTTTAGAAGCTTTGATACCAATTATTCCTTGCCTCCAAAAGGAATTCCTGTGGTGGGCTCATGCCTGCCAGTCCAACAGAGGGTTGCCTTTCAACAAACCAAGAACAAAGCAAACCATCACCACGGACGCTTCGGACCGAGGATGGGGAGCACACATGGAGGGCAGATGTATCCAAGGCCTATGGTCTCAAGGACAGCTGCGCATGCACATAAACCAAAAGGAAATGCTGGCAGTGATGCACGCAATCGAGGCCTTCAAACCTTTCCTCCATCAAGGTCACCTGTTAATAAGGACAGACAACACCACAGTCATGTGGTACATAAACAAGCAGGGAGGCACACATTCCTACCCCCTATGCAGGCTGACTATGAATCTATGGGATCTGTGCCTGAAACTCAATATACAACTACAGTCCCAGTTCGTGCCAGGGAAAGAAAATGTACTGGCAGACAGCTTAAGCAGAACTACCATGGATGCACACGAATGGATGCTGCACCCAGATATCTTCCTACTCCTAACAAAAGCATGGGGAAAGCCAGACATAGATCTGTTCGCTTCCCCCCACAACCATCAACTGAAGACATTCTGCTCCAGGACGTATCATCCAAAGGCTTGGAGGGTGGACTCTCTCTCTTTCAGCTGGAAAGATCTAAAAGTGTATGCCTTCCCACCTCTCCCATTAATGTCCAAGGTTTTACTGAAGATCAGGACAGAACAGCCAAGAGTGATTCTGATAGCTCCAGACTGGGCAAGGCAGCACTGGTACCCACTACTGAGGAGCATGTCACAGGCGAAACCATGGACTCTCCCCCTATGGCCAAGATCTTCTTCTAACGCAGAACAACTTCGAGATCATGCATCCCAAATTGAAAACATTGCAACTAACTGCCTGGAAAATTCCATAAATCCCCCTCACAATATCTTATCACAGAGGGTAAAGGACATTATTATGGAAGCTCGAAGACCTTCCACAAGGAAGACATACTCAGCTAAATGGAAAAGATTTCTCATTTGGAGCACAACAAAAGGACTAGATGTGACAGTGGCGAGTATGACACATATTCTGGAATACTTAGCAGAATTATTCCACAACAGCCTGTCCTATTCTTCCATAAAGATTCATGCCTCAGCAATTTCAGCAAAATACAATGTGGATCCACCTATCTTCTCGCACCCTCTCCTCAAGCAATTCCTGAGAGGGATCAAAAACATCAATCCTCCAAGAAAACCCCCTTTACCAACTTGGGATCTCAACTTTGTGCTGGAGAAACTAACACTTCCTCCCTTTGAACCAGCAGCATCGGCGGATCTACAGTTTCTGTCTTGGAAAATTGCATTCCTTCTGGCCATAACTTCAGCAAGAAGAGTATCTGAGTTACAAGCTTTAATGTCAGTACAGCCATTTCTGATCTTCCATCAGGACAGAGTTTCACTAAGAACCAATCCTACTTTTATGCCAAAGGTGGTATCTAGGGTATCCCTCAACCAAGCTATTCACTTGCCTACTTTCTTTCCAAATCCACAAAACAGAGGAGAAAAACTTCTACACACTCTGGATATACACAGACAACTACGCTACTACTTGGACAGAACTAAAAGTTTCAGAAAAACTGACCAACTCCTTGTAGCATATGCTGCTGGGGTACAAGGAAAAGCAATTTCCAAACAGACAATTTCAAAGTGGATAGGAAATTGCATTCGATTTTGTTACTCCTTCCATGGAAAGACAGTTCCTGCAAACATCAGGCCTCATTCAACAAGAGCCACAGCCACCACTACAGCCTTCCTGAGAGGGGTGGCTACCAAGGACATTTTAGAAGCTGCTACATGGAGCTCCGTGCATACATTTGCCAAGCATTACAATTTACCTTTATACTCCAGATCCAGAGCAGGTTTTGCTACAGCAGTCCTGCAGGGGATCTTAACTACACCATCCTTTTCTTAGTATCTCCTCCCCCAGATTGGCTATGGTATTCTACCCATATGTTATGACTGCAGTTGCATCCTTGAAGGACATAGTACAGTTTTGTACCTACCATAAATGTAGATGTCCGATAGGTATGCATCTGCAGTCAGGGTTACCCTCCCTCCTTCCCCTCTGTGGTATTCCTAGGGTACTTACCCCTCCATTAGCTAGCTGGGGGATCTTTTATGGTGTATTTGTTTGTATATATATATATACATATATATATATATATATATATATATATGTATATATATATTTTTTGGAAAATGTTTGGAATTTTACTGCATTCCTCCAAATTTGGCCTTCCTAGAGGGCACCTGGCATCTGGGGCAAGAAACACTGAGGAAAATGGCGTCAGCTGATGCTTTTATACCCCAGACGCTCTGACGTTGGGGAAAGTGCGACATCAGCCGAGGCCAGACCCAGACTTTGGAATCTGGCCGACCGAAGGGCTGCCTGAGGCAGGACAAACCCATATGTTATGACTGCAGATGCATACCTATCGGACATCTACATTTATGGTAGGTACAAAACTGTACTTTCTCTGCTGTAGGAGTACATTTTTTGACCCCCAAAAGGGTTTTTCCAGGAAAGAATGAAGGGGATGGAAGATGTAGTTCAAAAACTCTCAGGGTCCTTTCCAAGATCCACTTGGAGATGGTTTCCCCAGAGGCAGAGGAGGAGCGCTAAAGGAAGACACCACCCATGCGGCAGAGGTGGTCCGCAAAACTAGGGGTCTAGAGACACGCTCCTGAAAGGAGGCCCAATTGTCCTCCTCTAGAGGCAATCGGGGGTCGTTTATCCCTGCACTGGAGAGCCTGGCTAGATATCACAAAATACATTTTGGTGCAGAGGATTATTTCCAGAGGTTATATAATTCCTTTTTCCCTTTGACCTCCATTCTCACAAAAGTTTCCTGCTGTTCCATCCATTCAGAGGAAAGCAGCAGCACTGGAAATACAAAAGCTGCTGGAAAAAAGTCATCCAAGAAGTCCCACCAGCCTAGAAAAGATCCGTAATGTATTTAAGATTCTTTTTAGTGACAAAGAAATCAGGGGACTGGAGACCAATTCTGGATCTCAGCAACTTTAACAAGTCAGTTCTACACTCAAAGTTTCAGATGGTCACAGTTCAGTCCATCCTGCCATTTTTCTAGGCAAGGATGATTGGATGTGCTCGTTAGACCTTCAATATGGGTACTATCACATAAAAATGAACAGGCTGTCCAGAAGGTTTTTATGCTTCTGGCTGGGAGCCAGTCATTAACAGTTCCGAGCCCTGTCCTTTGGTCTCAACCACAGCCTCCAGGGTGTTCACCAAATTCATGGAATGGTGGCAGCTCACTTTAGATTGCAGGGATTCCAGCTGTTTCTGTATTTAGACAACTGCCTCTTTACCACTCCCACCAGACATCTACTCATAATAGTGAGAGACCAGGTACTCCAAACTTGCTCCCTTCTGGGACTCACAATAAACTACTACAAATCTCAGTTGCATCCATCTCAAACATTGGAATTCATAGGAACAGATTTCAATATAGCATCTGGGATGACCTCACTTCTCCTAAACAGAGCACAAACATTAAGATTCCAGGTCGCAAAAATTATTTACAACACCAAAAATTTCAGCCCAATTAATTATTCAAGCCATGGGGTCAATGTCAGCAGCCATAACTCTCGTTCCCCTGGCAAGATACCATATGAGAATTCTTCATTGGATGCTAGCATCCCAATGGTCGTCTTTATCAGAAGATGCAAGTTCCAATAAGAATCACTCAGGCATGCAAGAAGTACCTTTGGTGGTGGATAAGGTCAGATCAGCTTTTACAAGGCTGTCCATTTGGTCTCCCTCAACCCAAAGCCATAGTGACCACATGCACATCCCAGATTGGGTGGGGGTACTTCCTGGAGCAAACAGTCCAAGGCACTTGGTCCCCTGAAGAGCCAATTTGCGTATAAATGTTCTGGAGATGCTTTTAGCATTGCAAGCCTTTCAGGATGTTCTACCTCTGGGAACAATTGTGATCCAAATGAACAGTATGTCAGTAGTTTGGTATGTAAACAAGCAAGGAGGAACCAGGTCTTATCCCTTGTGTTGAGAAGCCCTCAGAGTGTGGCAGTAGGCAGTCTCATCCATCTGCTTTTTGATAGCAATGCACATTCTGGGTAAGTCCAATGTGATAGCAGGCAAATTGAGCAGGTCCATTCTTCTACCTCATGAGTGGTCTCGCAACAAAAAAGTGACACAGGTGATTTTCCATCAATAGGGCCAGCCTTGCTGCGACCTTTTTGCGTCTCCCCTAAACAACATTGCAGTAGCTTCTTTGCCCTAATCCCCCCAATAGGGGAATCACCGAGGGATGCTCTGCTCTACGGTTAGCCCCCGGTCTTCTCTTGTGCTTATCCACCAACCCCTCTGATTCCCAAATTTCTTGAGAAATTTATAAGATTAAAGAGTAAAGTCATCCTCATTGCAACTTATTGGCCTCAACAGGTTTGGTTCCCTCTCCTTTGGCCTCATCTTCTTTACCCACCTTGGATTTTGGGTCCAATTCCAGACCTACTGTCTCACCCAACAGGCATGATTCATCCAGACAACTCATACCTCAAGCTAACACCGTGGCTCCTCCACTTCCGTTAATAACCCGACAACCTATGCTCTCATTCCCTGTCCATCATATACTTTTGTTTTCTCATAAAGCTTCCACTTGGAATATCTACAAGACTAAGTGGAAGACCCTACTCAAGGTGTACTAGAATCTTTGGCAAAAATTGTTAATAGGTTCATAGGTTGGTACTGAGCTATCTGCCCAAAGGCATACATTAGCCCAGCCACGTTGTGCGGTACTCACCGCCCCTTTAGTAGTTCCCTAGACCCTTGTACTAGCAGTTACTACCCTTGGCCCCTATCTAGTAGTGCTGTTGGTGTGACCCCAGGTGTGAACTTTGTTACCCATCCACTCATCAAGGTTCCTCTTGAAGAGTGATAGTGAGGGGCTCTGTCTTGTGTAGATCGGGACCCTGTTCCATAGTAAGGGAAGTCTCTGCGAAGGGAATCTATCCCTCCAGCATGTTCTATTCATTGTTGTGTTGAGGTTTATATCCCTAGAGCATGTAGCTCGAGTAAATTTGATTTTACTAAGATGGAGCATGTTCAACAATTCTGGGTTGGACATGGCTCTGTACGTTAATGAGGGAGCTAACTCCTCTAACATTAAAGTTCAGTTGGCAGCAATTTCTAACTTTCATATAGGAGCTAACAATTCTTTTCTAACATTCATATAGGAGTTAATTCTTCCCTAGCTTCTACTAAGATATGCAAGGTCTTTCTAAGAGGTACTGTTTTACTTGGACCACCTTATAAAAATCCTACTCCTCCATGGGATTTGAACCTTGTTCTACAGGCCTTAATCCATTCCCCCTTCGAACCAGCTGGAAAATATGATCTTAAATTTCTGACCTGGAAGACCATATTCGTAGTGGCTATTAATTCTTTCCAGAGAATTTCAGAAATTCAAGCCTTATCCTCTAAACCCCCTTACTTGATTTTCCATAAGGATAGGGTGACATTAAAAACCTACCTTCCTAAGGTGGTGTCAGAATTCAGTATCAGTCAATCTATTAACTTGCCTGTTTTCTTCCCAAAATGTGAAAACAAAGGTGAGTACATATTACATTTGCAGGATGTTCATTGATTTTCTACTTACACAGAACAAAAGACATTAGGAAGTCTGATCAATTTATATCCTTTTTAGGTAAATTGGGCAAATCTGTTACAAAGGTAATTGGCAAGGTGGAGTATGGACTGCATAGCCTTTGTCTATAGCAAATTGGGCATTTCATTGCCAAAACTTTTAAGAGCTCGCTCTATGAAATCCATGGCAACCTCGTCAGTATTTCATAGGAGGTTATACTAGGCTGTCGACCTGGAGGTCACTTCAAGCCTAGCTGTTTTATCTCACTGTATAATACCATAGATAACTCAACTTAGTATCCAGGATTGTAGTTAATAATGACTGCCCATGTCCAGGTGGGTTGTGGGTGCTAACCCCAGTTAGAATTTACGCTGCCCCATCCACTCATCCAGGTTACTTTTGAACAGTGTCATAGAGGTGATCTGCTTCACATGAATTGGCAGTCTACTCCAAAGACACAGCAGTCACTGGGAGTCAAATCTGTTCTTCCACACATCCTATTCACGTTGCAAGCCATAATTTAGGTCCCTGGAATGGGTAGCTGTAGTCCCGTTTGATTTACGGATGTGCAGGAGATTCATTAGGTTTGGGTTGGAAATTGCTCGGTAAGCCAAGCATAAGTCTCCCCTAAGAAATCTATACAGTACAACATATAGTGACAGGGACTCTAGTCAGTCTGTGTAAGGCACACGCTGGAGTCCCTTGATTCTTTGTTAGAAACCTATGAGGTCTCTCCAATTGCTGCAGCAGCTTTCTATGGTACATGCCAAAAGGGGAGTTATACTTGATTATGGGCCTGCTGAGTAGTGATGAGTATAGAGGGGTTAAAACTTCCTTTGCTCCACAGGCGATGCTTTTGCTAAACAAGTGTGCTATGTACAAGGCCTTCTTTACTACAGTAGATTCATGGTGGTCAAAGTTAAGGTCACAGTCTGCTTGTGATCCCAGCTCCCTTACCACTTTGTTAGTACATAGGGTATTTCTTTAATTTGATAGTGTGAAGGGACATTGTTTTTACTGAAGGGAATGACAATGTTTTTCTCTGCATTCAGTTTGAGACTGTGTCTAAGACACTGGTCGTTTGTCTCCATAAGACCCTCCTGAAATATACTGACATAATGTAAGAATTCAGTAATCGCACCAGTTTGCAGTCGTCTGCAAACGTGGTCAGCCACAGCGCCTTAGTTTTGGCCTAAAGTTCTGAGAAGTATATACTAAACAGTAGGGTGCTCAGCATTGACCCTTGTGGCACCCCACTAGTAACAGACCTGCTGGATGATATGGAGTCACCACTTTGATAGTGTGTGAGCAGTTTGTGAGCCATTTAGCAAACCATGTTGCAACAAAAGGGTTTACATTCATTTTCCTAAGTTTATTGGTAATGCCTGAGTGCGGAATTGTGTCAAAGGCCTTTGCCAAGTTGAGGTATGCTGTGTGCACAAATTTGCCCTTGTCAGTGGCCCTGATCACATTTTCGAAGAAATCTACCAGGTTTAACAGGCAGGATCTGCCCTTGACGAAGCCTAATTGGGTCAGATCCAGGGTTTGGAGGATGCCTCTGTCTTTATTTATGAGGTCCATGATGATATGTTCTCTGACCTTACAGATGAGGCTGGTCAGATTTATGGGTCTATATTTCCCTTGGTCTGTTGCTAAGCCACTTTTGTGGTGTTCTCATTATGTTGAAACAAAGCCTGTAGATAGGCTGTGATTGAATAGGGTACTTAATGGTGGTGATAGTTCATGTTTTAAAGAAACAAAGTACAAACGGCTGACCAGGGAGCCAAAGACCATAGTAAATTAACCCAACAATGGTAGAAGCCACTCCGATTCACAGTTGTATAAACAATCCTTTATTGGTAAAAACACTGCAATTCATGGTTAAGCACTTTCTTCCAAACATAGATTTGTTCAAAACCATGGTTCTGGTCAGTTGTTTGTTCTTTGCTTGAATTTCTGTTCCAGTTCCATGTACTTCTCATTTTTTGTAGACTAGTTCATGTTTTAGTTTGTTTAGAAGACAGCCTTGGATGCCATCTGGTCCCATAGAGGCTGTGTTTTTTGCCTTAGACAAGACTTTAATGACCTGCATTTCGGATATGTAGGGGGAAAGTTGAGGGCAAGGTTTGTGATAAGTTTTGAGGATATAGGGGGAGTGAAATGTTTGCCAGATCTGTCCACTACCAGGTTTGCTTTCTCTGCAGGATCAGTATGTGTCACTAGTCAGTCACTAGTTCGGCACATGCTATGGTCCTACCTTTTCGGCTACGTACGTAACTGTAAAAGACCTTATGGTTAACCTTGGATGTGATTGCTAGGTTTTCCTCAAAGTTGCCCTTAGAGGATTTGACATGTTGTCTTATTTGCCTCTTGAGGCTCAGGAAGGTGTTTTTCCATTGTTGGGGCCTCACTTTAGTTTGCTTAAACAAATACTTTTTCCATTTGTTGTAAAGTTTGTTGATGCTGGATGTCCACCAGGGTGGCTTGTTTTAACTTGGGGCTCTGGCTTTGAATTCTCTCTGGAAAAGCCGAGTCTATACACTTATGCAAGTGATTGTACAGGGCTTCGGTGTAGTTACCACTTCTATCTGGGGGTGGGGCTGAGAATGCATTAATACCTTCCCCTAGGAGGGTATAGTTTTGTCTTGGTGAAGTTTTTTTAGTCTGATTTCACCCTTTGAGAGTTCTGATGTTAGTGTCAGTTCGAAAGTGACTGATTTGTGGTCAGCTTTAACTAGTGAGGGTCTGAGAATTGCAGTGGTGCATCTGTTTGTCATGTTAGTGAGGACCAGATCTAGTATGTTTGTTCCTCTTGTTTGGGTTTGAACAATTTCTTCCATGGCATTTGAGTTAACAGAGTCAAGAAACTTTTATGCATGTGAGTTAGGGCTAGAGTAGGTTTCCTAGTTGGTGGGATAATTGAAGTCCCGCATGACCAGAGTGTTTGGCAGTATTTGGATTGACTCTAGTTTGGTCAAGTAGGCCTCATGTGCATCATGATTCTTGGAGAGGGATCTATAACTAGCTTTGACTTGAATGGGGTCTTACCCACAGTAATCTGTACTTGGAGTAACTCTTTGGAGTTGTCCACTCTAGCTAGTTGGGAGGTGAATTTATCTCTAATATAGATAGAAACAATGCCTCCTTTGGTTCTCACACATCCTTCTTGTGGTCTGAAGGTGTGGAAGGCATTGTTGCCTTGCAAGGCCAAGGTACTTTCTGAAGCCTTGAACCAGGTTTCTGTGACCGCACAGACATCTACATCGTCTAGTATTAGAAGTGCTTCCAGGGTGTGCAGTTTTTGGTTTACGCTCCTAGCATTTAGCAGCATAACCCTTATTTTGTTATGATTGGCAATTTTCATGTTGGCAATTTTGAGACCTTGTCTAAAAAAAGCACTATGGGGGAGGCAAAAGCCTTTGCCAGAAGCCTGGTGGTGCCAGGTGCAAACAGTCTCTGGCAATGTAGCGAGGTTTGTCGACCTTGTCACCCCTGGCTGACTAAAACTGGATCCCCTTTGAATAACACCAAAAACTAAGCCAATTATTGAAATCAATTATTTTTTTGTTCTTGGTGAGGGTAATATGCTGCTCAAGGCTAGGGACATACCTGCCTGGGACACATACTCAGCTCAATTATGTCTCTTCGTATAGTCCAGTGAGGTACATCTCAGGTTGTTCACTCCAACTTGAGCTGTGACGGGTCATAATGGTATATGTTGCCAACGGACTGAATGCATGCATGATCTGATGAATCCTGGCACCGGACAGGCAGCCGACCGTGAATTTCTCCTTATCTAACCTGGTGAGTGGGACATCTGTGTGTCTCACTATGGAGTTTCCAGTAACAAGAAAATTTTTTTTTTTTAGTGTTACACCTTAACAGCTAGACACTGGTGTTGCTATGTCTCTTGGGTACTGTGGGAACTGTATTAGTTGTAGCAGTCTGTTGTTTTGGTGGTCTCTGGTGCTTTGGTCAAGTTTTTTGATAGAACCTCCACGAGTGTAGATTTGTGTGTTGGATGCATAGTATGTGTATAAGTAGTGGCACTATGTGCCTAAGTAGTGGTGGTTGAGTTGACAACCTCTTCTGTGTTACTGTTTAGAGTGTGAGAAAGCAGGTATTCAAGATTCTTGGTGTAGATACATCTCTCATACTCTGTACTAGAGTGAGTTATTAGTGGGTTGCCAGTGTACATGAGGCAGTTTCTACACTGCATCAGGAGACCCAAGTCAACTATGCTGGCTGGAGAAACCGAGGTACTCCAACTGTGCATAATGCTAGGTTTGAAGAACTGTTATCACAGAGGGGGTGCTTTCAGGACTGATCTAGGAGGAGCTCTGTAGATGGCCATTTCTGACGGGTTTTTGGCTAGTGGTTTAATAGGTCGCAGCTCACTAGCAATTCTTCTTAAACTGGAAATGTACTAAAGATGAGGACTAATATACTATGTCTTTATCTAAGGGAAAAATTGTCAGTTATCTGTCTGGCAGTGCGCCATGTTGAATGACATGCAAACAAGCAGAAACCCACTCAAATGCTGAGCTTAAATACCAGAAGCTAAAAATTAAAAAAAAAAACTTTTAAAAAAACTCAAAAGAACCAATTAGGATGCTTACTCCAAGCCCTAGATCAATCACCCTTCACCAGACAGGTTCCAGTCAACACACTTCTCTCACAAGGGTGCAGAAGGGCCCCTTCCAATCAAAGATGGCCTAGAAAATGTGCTCAGAATACAACAGCCACTACAAACGGATCCAGATCCAGCAAACCTGTATCTGGACTATGCTACAGCTACTAGCTACACTAATTTAGGCAGGAAACACTAAAAAAAAGTTTTAAACAGCAGAAAAACAGCAGTGAGAAACTAAAGAATGTTTTAAACAGCAAGGAGGCTATAAAGAGGGTTTTAAACAGCAAACAAATTGGCTATTTAAAACACTGCTTGGCAGGAAAACGCAACAAACGGAAGAGATGCTTTGCAAACAGTGAAAAGTAGCAAGAACTACCTTTCAAAACAGTGAAAATAGGAAAAAAAATTGTAAACAATGAAAGCAGCAACAAAATACGCTTTAACAGGCACAGTAAGGCAGACAAATGCAGTACAAACAGTGCAGTTTAATTTGCAGTATCAAAAAACATTATTAAATAGGCAGAGTACAGTAAAAAGTGTAGGAAATAGTATAATCAAGCAAAAAAAAACAGGCAACGTATGGTTGTTGGGAAGCTCAGAAGCCTCTAGTCATCGTGTATGTCAGCTGAGAGTTGTGGCTGGTAGCCCATCTCAGTTCAGCTTGAATCAAGCAAGCAGAAACCTGCTCAAATGCAGGGCTTCAGTACCAGAAGATAAAAACTTAAAAAATAAATAAACTCAAAAGAACAATGAGGGTGCTTACTCCAAGCCCTAGACCAGTCACTCTTCACCAGACAGTTTCCAGTCAACACACTTCTCTCACGAGAGTGCAGAAGGGCCCCTTCTAACCAACGATAGCTTGGAAAATCTCTCAGAATACAATAGCCACTACAAACAGATCCAGATGCAGCAAATCTGTATCTGGGCTATGCTACAGCTACTAGCTACACTAATTATTTAAGCGGGAAACACTAAAAATATTTTAAACAGCAGAAAAACAGCAGTGAGAAACGAAAGAATGTTTTAAACTGCTAAAAATCCGCAAGGAGACACTAAAGAATGTTTTAAACAGCAAACAAATTGGCTATTTAAAACGCTGCTTGACGGGAAAACAGAACAGATGCTTCGCAAACAGTGAAAAGTAGCGACAGTTACTTTTCAAACAGTGAAAATAGCAAAAAAGCTTTGCAAACAATGAAAACAGCAACAAAATGTGATTTAACAGGTACAGTAAGGCAGACAAATGCAGTACAAACAGTGCAGTTTAGTTTACAGTATTTAAAAACAGTATTAAATAAGAGTACAATAAAAAGTGCAGTAAATATTATAATCAAGCAAAAAACAGGCAACTTATGTTTTTCGTGAAGCTCAGAAGCCTCTAATCATCTGGTATCTCATCTCAGAGTTGTGGTTGGTAGCCCACCTCAGTTCGGCATGGATCAAACAAGCAGAAAGGTTCAAAATTATGTATGACATACATGTAGCTGCTACTTGAGCTAATCCCCATTTTTTTTTTTTTTTATTACTCATTACAAATTGGATCTGGTCTCGAGGGGAAGAGCAGGTTTTGGTTCAACCGTGCTTCGGAACATCTTTCCTTAGAGTCAACCTGGGATATCGGGTAGCTGGGGACTCTGTTTCAATGGTTGAGGAATGTATGAAAATTGACGTCATCAGATAAAGAAGTTATTTTGCCTTCTGTGGAAGGTTGGCGCTGGGCTGGTAACTCGACACTGTAAAACTCCACTGCCAATCATGAGCGGACAGGTGATCCGCTGTGGGGACCCCTAACTGGGAAAAGCCGAAAAAAGAAGATGATAAAGAAGTTATGTACTTACCTTATGGTTCCATCTGTCTTGTCCATTTTTATTCTTCCTCACCTTCTCATCCACCAACCCCCAACCTGTGTCGTCATGGACTTCTGGAAGAATGAGATGCTATTAAGACATTACTGTGTCTTGTCTAGAGCTCCACTGGTTTCCTTTGTTAGGAACATTATTCTGATGTTTGCCAGAGGACATAAATAATAAATAAGATCTGAGGTATGTTGGGGGTTTGTGCATTATGGGTAGGGAGGAGCTCGAGAGTTTCAGTTGACCGTGAGCTATAGTAATAGCCAAGTCGGATCTGAACCCAAATGTTTGAGGAAGAATGAAAATCCAGAGGCAGTGGTATTACACTGTCAGGCAGATACTCTGATCCACTGCTCCATGTATTTTCTGGAGCTGCAAATTCAGCCAATGTCTGCTGCTTAGTATCTTCTGAAAGTTGGAGTCTCCCGAGATTAATAATGGCTCGCACCAGATGCAGGCAAACAATTTATTTTAAACAGCAAATGAAAGCTTGTAAGCTCTTTCATCCCAAGTTAATTACGTTACAGGAACTTCATGACTCCCCACTGGTACAGCTTTAGGGTTAGGTCCTCGACCCAAGTGCCCAAGCCAAGTCCTCCAGCAACCCTCTCTGTAAACCCAGTGCTTTGTGACCCTGCCCCAAGTAGCTCACACACACACACACGCACACACACCTGGGAAAGGATGGCACAGATTACCTGCTCTACCAGCTTTGCCCAGACTGTAGTTATCACTGCCACCAGTCAGTTTCTATAAGGCTCTTAAAAGGGTATTCAATTGTACTGTGCAATATTAATACTAATACAAATGGTAGTAGTTCACCAAGATGGTTAGGCCTTCTGGAGTGGCCTACACAGTATCACTAAATAAATATAAGCACTCTCAAAGGTTAGATACTCTACAAGAACCAGCCATGATAAAAGTTTTAAATTTAATAATAAATAAAAGTACATGAGAATACTAAATATATATTCACAGTAAACCACAGAGTTCAAATCACAGGAAATATTGATAAAAGCAGTGTAGAAAAGACTCAGACAAATAAAGAAAAACAATATCTAAAATAAGCTCTACTATTCCTGAGTGAATCCAAGAGAATTTTACTGTTCCCTAGTAACTTACTTACCTCGTCAAGGCAAGATAACATACATGAGTAGTCTTTCTAGTCAGGCCCCAAACAGAATACTCTACATTCTGAGATTACTCCCTGTAAAATATAATATCCAAGATGACTTGCAAAAGGAGGACCTTATCTGGTTACCTGACTCTAGGTTCCCACAATATCTCCTTTTCAAGTTTGTGACAGGACTTTAACAGACTTCTACAATACACATTTAGAGCTTTTATGGCAATGTCTGGAGCCAGAAACATTTATACCGCATCCACCTCCCTCTTTTTTACAAAAGCTAACCAGTAATGGCTGCTCGCAGACCTACTAGCTCCAGGCCTGCTCAGCACTGTGGGGTGCTGTTTAATGATTTAACAGCTCATTTACATGTCCCGTATTCTTCTTAAAATAAGTCAGCTGGTTAACCATTGGTGTGCCAGTGTCCTCTATTGAAACATGTATGTTTAATTCAGTTACTATAATACATGCACATTTCTGTTCATTTCAGCAAGGTGCAGTGTTGATGCATTTTAACACAGTTAACACAAGCAGAGCTCACAAATACATTTTCAGCACAATCATTTGTACAGATCAGGTTGATATACTAATGACATACAATTATTTATAAAATTCCAGCTAGCTGTGCTGACACAAGTCTTACATCCACTGCCCGACTTCTCCCTGGCATAGCTGGCAGTACCTGCTGTCGTCACAAGGTAAACATTAAATCTTCATTATTTCTTGATGTGCATGAAGGTAAATCGAATGGCTCAAGAAATGTGTGTTCTTATAATGCAAACACATTACATCATGAGGACATTATTGTGGGAGAACAGACATCTCCAGATGCAAGAGCTTACAGGAAAGTAATACCAAACGGAATGGTAGAGAAGTACCCTAACACATCAATGATGGCCTTTTTCCTGTAGATGTTATTTAATTAAGAATATTATCTGTTATTTATATTATCTTGTAAAATAAGATTTTTTTAATGTTCAGTCACTGTATATTTGGCATTTTGGTCCATTTTGATAAAAAGTTCTGCACCTATTTGGTAGTAGGCCTTTTTGTGATCTATCCAGTCAACATAATACAGCAAGTAATTGTATTGCTTAGGTATTAGGAGAAGACAGAATAGTAGAGTTGTAAAGCTAAGGATTTCATTCTGCAGACTCATGGATGTGTATATACATATATGCACTGATTTTGTAAGCTTGCAATTCTTCTGAGCAGTACATTTTTAGTGTGCATTTTCTCATTTTTAAGGAATCTTCGACAGATCCGCAAATGCCAACGTGGCAAAGAACAACATGAAAAGGATGGGAACAGTAAGAAGTCTATAGACAATGTGGAAAGCTTGGATAAGATGGAGTGTAAATTCAAGCTGAACTCTTATAAGATGGTATATGTGTTTAAATCTGAGGATTACATGTACAGGAGAACTGCTCTGTTAAGGGCTCACCAGGTAAGTGTTTTTGTATATAAATAAATCAAAAAATGCATTTATAGATGGTAAGGTGGGCATAGGAGGGAATATATATATCTATATCTATATATATCTATATATCTATATCTATATATATATATATATATCTAACTGGCCATCAAATTTCTGCCATAGCCCTAGCAAAAGACAACAGAGAAGAACATTTCTGCCTCTTCTGGGCTAAATAATGACAGACATATGTGTTTTAGACTTCATACTCATTAGAAAAATGCATATAACACTAATCCTGTTATTCTAGCTGATTTTTAACCTATAAATGCTATTTTGTACACTTTTTCTGACTAACCAGCCATTCATTTATCCAGCCTAGGATCAGGTCCTAGTGAGACTGGATAAGATGGGAGTGTACTGTACATATATCTGTGTGTGTGTGTGTGTGTGTGTGTGTATATATATATATATATATATATATATATATATATATATATATATATATATATATATATATATATATATATATATATATATATATATATATATATGTGTGTGTGTGTGTGTGTGTGTGTATACACGTATGTTTTTATTATTAAAAATAATCCTGCTACTGGTATTTACATATTTTATATACTAAGTTACTAAGTTTGTGATTGCCGTCTTTGGACTCTGCAGTTAACCATCTCAGAACTCGACAGTTTTCCAGTGTTTCCAGTATTGCTAGTGAAACACAAGGATTGTTAAATAATAGAAATACATTAGTGTGAATTACAGGGATCCATATGTATACACATACATTGGGCCATTTTAAGCCTAGCCAATTTTCCTCAACGGTGAGGATCAAACCCTGCACTTTGTGTCAGTGAGTTAAACACCTTAACCATTATGCCAACCTTCCAGCCTTATGAATTTATATTTGTTTTCATGCAGTGCAGATGAGCACAGCCCCCAAAGCCCTTTATATCTGACAGACTTCCAAACTTAGCACAGTGCATTCTTGTGCTCTGACCACATCACTGCTTACCCCTCTGTTAACATGCTTCCTAGATTCACATCACACTCCCATTGTCTCTAACCCTCCACCCTTGCAAACATCAACGTAATCTCAGTGCTGCTGCTGCCCTTGCCCTCCCATCCACCATCTTTGATCCACTTGTCTTTACCTCATATCTTCTCAGAAAAGAGCCACATACCTTTCCCACTCAACACCAGCAATACCTCACTGTTTTAGTAATCCCCCTAACATTACTCCTAGCCACCCTAACATTGTCAGTCTGCCTCCATCTTCTGATGCCTCGAAATTACTATTTGGGTTAATTTACCATGAAACTTAGCCAGTAGTGCATAACCCTTATCCCGTATCCTCTCCCAAAGCAAACACACTAGTAATAGTAGATTTTTCTAGGCAGGGCATTTATCAGGGTTCTTCAGTAAGTTAAGCAGTTATGGGCTGAGAGGATTGAAGCTGTTGAGTGAGTTCAACGCAATATTTATTTATTTATTTATACTAAGCAGTGGTGAGCTGTGTTTGGTAGATTTGTATAAAATGTTATTTTGTTATAACCTTGCTTGAGCTTAGATTTTTGGAGTGAAAGTTTAAGTTTATGAAGATTGGTCTAGGATACGGTAGTGAGGCTTAAAAAGGTTTTGGCTATTGTTGCTCTTGTTTTCTCTATGAGTAAAGGTTTACTTCCATATCACATAGCATTTTTTTTGGTGTCTTTTGACAACTGTTGATGTGAAGGTCAAATGTCAATCTGTCAACAATATTGACACCCAGATGTTTAGTAATTGTTTTTGTATTTTAGGAGGTGATGGAAGACAAGGCTGAGTGTTCCTTTTCTTTTCTACTTCCACTGCTTGCGTAATACTTCTGTATCCCTTTTTTCCACATTTACCCTTACCTTTTCTTTAGCCTTTTTTATATATCTGTATTTTAACCATTTCTCCAGCAACCCCAACTTTTCCCTGACCTTATCCAAACTCTTCACTTTCCTTTTATTGCCCGCTGTTTCCATGGTATCTCTATTTAGAACATTTACCTAATCAGTCTTCCTGTTGAGGTTATTGACCTTCCTCCAGTACTTGCCTTTTGATACTCCATGATAGGTTTTTGGTTACCCTACATCCATGCCTTGCCATTTGTGTCACATAAATTTATTTATGTAAATGACAGTAAACGTGGGTGTGAGTCATCTGACTAAGGTTGGGTCTTCAGACAGAAGTAAAGCTTTAAAGTGAAAGCACCTAAGTGGTGTTACTCTGTGGTATACCTTTGAACTACATAAGGTTGCCACATTTTCAGGCATACATAGTGGACACAGAAGGTGTGGGTAAAAATGTGACATCACCATGGGGTATGGTGAAAAATATGCCATACCATGGAGCATGGCAGTGTACAAAAGTTTAAAACCATACATACATACTTAAGCATAAAGCCCTTCTCCACACTCTCATATGTCTGAGGCATTCTTTTTTATTTTTACTTTTATTTTATTTATTAATTGAGTAAATCCACTAGGCACACATGGTTCCTTTTCCCAAGAAAAGGAGAAGCAGTGTTTCTGCGTAGGACCTAAAACTGTAGCTGTTTTTTTTTTCTGATCTTCCATCTGCAGAAGGCCTGTAGATAAAGTCCACTTTTTCTGGTAATGTGGGTAAGAAGCAGTGTGAAATTTAAAATTGTATTGCTTTTGTTTGCTTAAGTCTGCT
Organism: Protopterus annectens; assembly: GCF_019279795.1. Lineage (NCBI taxonomy): Eukaryota > Metazoa > Chordata > Ceratodontiformes > Protopteridae > Protopterus > Protopterus annectens. Next base: position 711,345,636 of record NC_056739.1, on the reverse strand, counting down.
TTAATGCTGTGGAACCAGTTTGTTGTACCCTGCAGACCACTTTGCATGTTTTCAAATTCCAGATAATTCCTGACTGAAAACAGTGTGAAGGATAGCGTTGAGGCAAGGGATAACATGCTGATGAAATAAAGATAAAGACTTATTTTAGAGAATGGCAATTTTTAGTTTTGCTATAGTTACCACTTGTTTTATTTATTCTTAGAAGTAACTTTTTGTACGGGAGGCTCATGTAAACACTATTACTTGTCATGTGCCACTTTGTTGGCAAAAATTGTCGATGTATTTAATTGAAGTGGTCATTCTGTCGACATTTCATTATGTCATGTGTCTTTTTACAGATGCTGCATTGTAGTAGAATCTCCACGTTCACTTGACGTAGAGTAATGAAAAAATTGGTTTCTCTCACTCTCTCTCTTTTTAACAATTCCCTTTTCTCTGAGTGTATGAAACCTTGGAAGTAGCATTTATAGAACTGTGGGGTGTGGGGGCTGGAGGAAAAATTACATGAATAGTATTATACGGCTTTTTGTATGTCAGTATGTTGAAGTGGTGCTGTTGGTGAGATATAATACTTCAGTTGCAAAGTTTTGCATTTCAGCTAAGGGAAATGCAACATTTTATTGTATATTTGAAGCTCTTATTTCATCTTTTATGAATATGGTGTGATGTAAAGTGTTATCTAATTTGGGGTAAATTGGGTAGAGAGATCTCATTGGCTTTTAAGAAAATGTACATTACTTTAGGGAATATAATTTTCCTATTTTTACTGTTTTGTTAGAATATATATTCATGTGTTTGGGGGCTTTAAAAATAGGTATTTAAACTGCTATTTATAGTTGAGGCTCCTTTTTTTACTTTCATGTGACTGTCATGACAGGTTCATTGAGTCAGGAAAAAAGAAGAAAATCCATGTGAAATTAAACACTACTGGAGTCTGTTGTGATAGAAAACTGTTTTTCTTGCTGTGATTTAATAAAAAATTGAGTCACTGCCACATCACCCATTGCTGTAATACATTTTATCTGTATTAATTCCTTAAGAATATTTTATGATTACTTGATAATAAATAAGTGCATGTCTTCATAAGTTTGTTATTAAGAACTGTTTTCTGTAATATTTCCAGTCTCATGAGCGAGTAAGCAAGAGGTTACACCAGCGATTCCAAGCTTGGGTAGACATGTGGCTCAAAGAACATGTCATACCGGAAATGGCAATGGAGACCTGCAGGTGGCTGATGGGCGAAGGACTGGAAGGAATGGTTCCATGCTCTACCACATGTGAGAGGGAAACTCTGCATTATATGAGCATTAATAAGTACAGGGTTAAATATGGCACAGGATTAAATGCATCCTAATCATGGCAGACGTGGGGAAGTGAGGAAAGCGAAACTGTTACCCAGCTAATTTTAATGTTTCTTTGGTAGGCATTTGAAAGGTACAGTATGCTGGCATTGTGATGGCTGTCATTCAGTTTTGTTCAACATTCTAATGCAGATGATTGTTTAAGGATGCTGGATCATGGTATGAATTTAATGTAAATAAGAAACTATGGTAGTAGCATAATTGTTGCTCACCGATTGGCAGTCTTTCAAGGAACTTCACTGTGGTGGCAATACATGTAACAGAAAATGCATTTCCAGTAATATTATTTTTAAAGGGTGCTTAACTCCCTCCTTTAAAGTATTAGGCGATGTTAAGCTCAAGTCATATTAGAGATTTGTATGTAGAGTGTACTAGGGGTAAGCTTACACTTGCAAACTGCATAGGCACATGGTCTGCTATTTTTACCAGATGTTCTAATGCCGATCATCTATATCCCTTTAGTTGTAGAAGTATATTCTGTACCCAGTACGATCCCAGGAGTATTACCAGTGTGCCTAGGTTCTCTGTATGTGCCAAGTCTGTCTTCTGTGTCTGTTTCTGTCAGAATAAGAAGACTCTCTCTCCCTTAATGTTGTTGGAATTTCTATTTTTTGACCTGCTGCTTTGCATCTCTGGAGTTTTTCCTGTAGTGATTGCCTTTGCATTTATCAATCATTTCAAGATTTTTTGATGTTTACTCCCTACCCCATAATGTCCGTGCCCAAGTCTCTCTGATATCTTCCACTCTCTGCCTTTTGGAATATCCCAGTTATCACAAGCTTGTATAACTCTGAGATGGCTGACCTATACTGCCAGCCATGTTGGCCTGCTCAGTGTGCCAGTTCTGTTATAGCACTGCACAAAAAAACCCTTGCATGTTCACTTTGTGTTTACCATAGCAGTTTGTCATGCGGTTTGACAGCTCCTGCTTTTGTACATAGTCTTTTACCACTCGATCACCACCAAGTGTTTTTTTTTTCTTCTTCTGCTTATTATTTTGGGGGAAGGGTTCATTTTATTTTGTTACTGACTTTTCCCGTAACCATAGCCAGGTTGCCTAAATAGCCACTGATAACAGTATTTCTAGTTTTAATGGCATTTATTTATGTAAATCTGACTTCCCATAATGGCAGGAGTGCCAGCAATGAAAATTACATTGTTCTGAAACTTTAGGTGTCTCTGAACTAGTCCCAAAATTTCTTGTTGCAGTGATGCTGATTTTCGTAGTATTATGGTAGTGTAAAACTGACAGAACTATCACTGAAAGACCATATTCTAAAATAAAGTCTACTTTTTGGTAACTGTAAAATTATTTTTGTTCAGTTTTAATGTTGGGCTTTTGACACTGACCAACCATTAGCCTGCTAACACACCCAGTCCAGTGTGAAGTGTTGTTGCTTGTTTGCCCCTTGCAGGTCATCACTTAGAGTGTTTGAGCTTGACAGTATAAGCACTATACAAGATGTGCTTTTTGTGAGTAATTTATCCTGCCATATTTTTTTGACATGGAGCATGGCACAGAAGTAATACAATTGTAACTTGCTGCACGTGAAGCATACTTTCTGCAGCCTTTTCTCTGCTGTTGGCATGCTTAATAACCCACAATATTTGCAGAGTAAGCATTTTTATTTTAGATCAGACTTCACCAAACCTAAGAAACATTAACAAACGATTGTTGAGTGCATAGGCCTTACTCACTGTGTCTGCATTTGTGGTATATTATAATGTTCTCATTTCCATGGATCTAGAGCTGGTTTGTGGTTTGGAGTTGTGCTTATTTCCCGTTATAGTCTGCAAAATGTACTTATGCTAGTTTAGGTTTAAACTGTAGAAGACCCTATTTTCTTCTCTAGTGCATTTCTGTTCACTCATAGTATGCCTGGCATTCCTTGAGTAATGATAGTTATTGCCTTCTTGGTAAGATGTGCAGAGAGTTCAAGGGAGTGGGGAGGAAGTTCAAGCTGAGTGTGTACCTTTCATTGCCAAATTGTCAAGGTTCAATGCCATTTCTTGTGTATTGTTCCCTGTTCAGTAGTTAGTCTATCTCAATATCACACATCACGTTTCTGTTTAATAAACAGTACACAGTTTAAGCTATCCCTTCTTACATAATATTGTAAATAAATATGTACATATTTACAGTCTTTTATTGAAAAAATACTGCTTTTTTGTCCTAAAACGAGTTTAATATGTTCTGTTGTGTACTTTAGTAATTGGTGGTCTGGAACTATTATGTTTGTATGGATGTACTTATATGTGTTAAAAGGCATTGCTTCATATCCTTCTACCAAAGGGAGTTGATTATATTTGTAGTTTTTGTGAATTTTGGACTGTGTGTCTCTGCACACATATTCATAGCTGTGCTTTAGTGTGTGTACGCTAACTTCTGTTTATGAATAAATCTTTTATCTTTTTCGAATATATGAACACAAGATGTATCACTTTGCAGTATGAGTTATGTATTTTTTTTCTTTTCTGTTTGTTTTTAACTAAAGATATCTGAATCAAATATGTGTCTCAAATGCTTGTATCTTCTGCTAGAAATAATGGAAAAAGAACCACTTGATTTTTTCTGTGATTTATTTTGCCCTAGGTGCCTTCATACCAGAAATATGTTTCTCTCTAGAATGTGTACAGTTCATTCCCAATTCTAGATTAAACTCAGTATTAAAGACCACTTGAGGTGGGGAACAGCCTGTTACACCACTGTTAAGTGGATTTGTTTTCTTGTACAGCATTAAGAATACTACAGACAATACAGGGTATTGAAATTTCACTATGTAAACTGCATTTTTTATAGTACCTTGAAATGTAACCTTTATTTTCAAAGCTGTTTTTATGTAAACTTTTTTTGTGGGAATGGTAGACCTAGAACATTTCCTTATGAGAGACATGTTGTTACTTATTTTAGGTGCCAAGAGTTTAAAAGCTGTGTACTGTTTCTGTTTACTGCTTTGGAATTGTTTCATTTGTCTGTGAGTTCTAGTGGATATGATTTAGAAAGAGGTGGGTTCTTTTCTGACTGAATTTTTTTACAGCATAATGTAGTCTAGAGAATGGAGTATACTAAATTAATTTATTCCACCATATATTTCTAAGATGTGCAGAGCAGAATAGAGGGTATATATGCACATGAAAGCTTGTTTATCACTATGTACTAATATTTGATCTTAAATTATCCCCTTCATCCACCTAGACTATTGGTTTATCCTTTTTTTGGCAAAGCCAAGCTATCAACATTTTCAGTAGCATAAGTTTTCTGCAGTGTTCAAGCTCCTCACGTCTCCCATAATGCACTTATGTCCTCCCAATCCCTCAGATCTTATTCGATGCCATCAATTACAGACATGGCCCTCATCCGCTCTTTTAGCAAGTTTTCAGATAAGTTCCTTTGTGGTATATTCCTAAGATGTTTGGTCATCAATTTTACAGTTGCTTGTCTTCCATTTCTGACTAGTATATCGTGTGAAAAAGCTTTAGCTTTACTTCATTGCAATTGTTCTGTGGGGAACTACTACTTGCCTTCTGTAATTGCTTCTGCAGCATGTATATACTACACTAAACAAATTGTACAGCTGCTGCTATAGTTTGTGTATTCTATCTGCTCTGTTGTTGTCGATATATAGAGGCTTTTGTACTGGTATTAAGTTTTGAGAGTGGAAGAGACTGCTGGTTTTAAAAAGTGTCCATGTGTAGGCACATGATTCTTCCCCAGGACACTCATGACATGTTGTGCTATGGTCTGGGACACCTCCAGGCCTCCTGTAAAATCTCTAAGGCCTTCAGGCTTTGTTCCTTAGTAGAATGAAGAAATCGTTATCAACCTGCTTTTTCCTATTTTCTTACATAAGGTCAGGATGTTACATCAACTGGCTCCACCTCTCTTGATTCAGTGCCACTCTCCTACCACCTTTGACAATCATGTCTGACTGTTGCAGGTATTCTCTCATGCAGTCTGTCATCTCTTTGTTGGTCATATTCTTTTCCTCTTGCTTTCTTCCTGTCTTTCCCAAATGTTCTTCACCAAATCATCTTCTGCTTTGCTGCGCAAGTGCTTGAACCATTGTAATCTATTCTCTCTGACGTTCTCTCTAATTGGAGCTGTTTCAGTTTATTAGCTGATGTCATTTCTATCACCACTATCTTCCTCAACTGCTTCATCTTCACTGCCCATGTTTCTGTACCATAAAGAATGACTAGTTGCACTACTGTTTTATACATCATACATTTCAGCTTCTTTAGCATTCTTCTGTTACACACCACCCTTGATACACTGTGCCTGTTGGCTGCAACCCGTCTGATTCTAGCTTTGATCTGCTCATTCAGACTTCCGTTTTCATCCATCTCTTTCAGATAGGGCATCAAGGTGATGTATGGGACACCATTACCCAGAACTTCTTTGCTGCCAGTCTGAATGCCATCATCAATTGTCTATCTGAATGCTGACACCTGTCAGATAAGTGCCCCATTGGGGTCTTTTTTCATTCCTACTGTTGTTCTTGTTTTCTTTTAGTTATGTAGAGTTCATATAACAAAAACTATGTAAACGAACCAAAAAGTGCACAAACTGTATAACTAAAACCAAATAAGTAACAGTGATGGATATAGAATGGATACTTTATTTACTGTTAAGTGCTTTTCATTTGTCTCAAATAGCAAACTTCATCAGACAACAAACAACTAAAACCTTCATTCGTATATACTTAAAATGGCATTGTTTCCTTTACAAACAGGAAGTGACATATTCAGTGCTTTTTTTAAAAGCATATGACTCATATAAAAACTTGTTGCTAAAATACTGATACAATATCTAATCATCTAAGCCAGTGTGCTCCATGAATAATTATATTGCTGACAAATCATTTTTTATATATAAATATGTATATATATATATATATATATATATATATATATATATATATATATATATATATACGCACACACACACACACACACACACACACACACACAAATATTCACAGATTAAATGAAAAACTTACCACATCCATCATACTAATAATGCATTTTCTATGACACCCAATAATTAATAAAATAGTGATTGCTATATACTCTTGAAAAGACACAATATGAATATAAACATGCTAACCAATGCCTAAACTGAAAATAGTATAAATACTATTCTATTTTTATTATTTATTATTATTAATAATTCCTTACTTATTCACTTTCCTACTTTTTTACTTTTTTTTACTTTTTTACTTACTACCTAACAAATGCCTTTAACTTAAGTATACTATTAATAGTGCAGTAATCATTTAATCCTGGCCTTTTCCAGCTGAATTGTCCAAGGTCCACCCATATCCTGTTCTTTAATCTGCTGTATTGCACAAAACTTGAACAGATGATCTTTAAATTCATATATATGCTTTGCTAATACATTTGTTAAAATGCCTTTTCTGATTGCATAAATATGCTCATATATTCTCTCTTTCAAACTTCTAGTTGTTTTTCCTATATAATATGCCGGACATAATTGGTGTATGGCAACATAAACTACCATTTTTGTATTGCAATTAAATTTTCCAGTAATTGTATATTTTCTATTTTTAATCTCAACATATTGACCTTGGGATATAAGACTGCAGTAGTTACACATTCCACACCTACTCATACCCATGTGCAAGTTATTAGTAGTTTTTTTTATAATGCTTTATTAAATTCTTAAGGTTTTTCCTCTTCTTGCCACCATTTTTAATTCGTCCCCTACCTTTTTTCATCATCAATGACTGCCCAGTTCTTTATCATGATAGCTTTTACTTCATAAAAATGCATACTAAATGTTGTTATAAATGCAACTGAGCAGTCATATTGCACTTGTTTAGTCCTTATCTGATGGTTCTCTCCATGGTAACTAAAAATGGAGTTAAAATGTCCATTCTCCCTTTTTATTCGCACTTCATTATGTATATCTTCCAACATACTTGTTGGATACCCTCTCTCGATGAGCAACTTTTTAAGCAACTCAAATTCCTTACTAAAATCAACATCGAGAGTTACAATTTTTGCTGCCCGGACAAATTGTCCTTTTACCACTGCCTTTTTATTTCCTATAGGATGTGAACTGATAAAATGCCAAAAAGAATTTGAATAATTCGATTTTCTATGAATTTTTGCTTTGAATGCTTTTCTCATCTTGTCCTTACTTAAATTCACATCCAAAAAATTAATTTCTTGCTTACCAAGATCATGAGTAAATTTTAAATAATCAGTGGTATTAATATAGGACAAAAAATTACCAAGCATCTCTTCTGTCCCTTTCCATAATATAAAAATATCATCCAGGTATCGCAAATATAGACTGATATGCTCACTGCACAAACATATTCTCCTATACTACCATTACTAAATTTGCAAAGATGGTGCCGCATGGAGAACCCATGGCAACCCCCACTTTTTGGAGGTAATATTCATCACCAAATTTAATACAATTGTTTTTCAAGACAATATCAAATAAATCAATATACAGATTAACTTCATTATGTGGTACACCTTGTTTATAAAGGTATTCTTCTATAGCATGAATACCCTCCTGATAGGGGGTGACGGAAAAAAGATCTTTTATGTCCACAGTTAAAAACAGTGTCTCATCTGAATATACAGTATTACTTATTAACTCAAAAATGCCACGAGTCCCTACAAATTTGTGCTTGTTTTTCTAAAAAAATTCTTTAGCTTATAATCCAAGAATTTGGCGCAAGTATAAGTGACTGAGTTACGTCCATCAACAATAGGACAAAGGGGAGGATTTTAAATGTCCTTATGTATTTTTGGTGCTCCAGAAATAGTAGGGATACTGAGGGAAATGTCTATCCTACCTTCCAAAAACATATCATTGAGCACAACATTGATTCTTCTGTATCCTATATTTATCTAATTTTTATTTACTTATACACAAGTATCAATATTAAGTATGGCATTGATTCTTGCATTATAATCAAATACATCCATCACTACTAAACTCCCTCCCTTATCCAGTTTCATTATTGTAATATTCTGTTTTAGGAATGACGGTATCTGCTCTTCCTCCATAGTTAAATTAATTTTGTTTTCATACTGCCTATTCGTTTTAGTCGGTACATTCTTAATGTCTAGTTCACATATTTTTTCATATAATGCCAAAACCGGATGCAGGGGGAGGTTGAACATGCTACTAATACTTAGCACGTCTTGCTAGAAGTTATTACCATCATTACCAAACAGTGTTCAAAAATTCAATTTTCGTAAAAACATTTTTTAATCAATTAAGACATTAGCCATCTTTGTTTTTTGTGTTGGAACAAAGGTTAAACCTTTGCTTAACAAATTAACCATGGTGTCATCAATACTAGTATCAGGAAAAATTATACACCTTGAAGTCTTGGGCCGTATTAAATACTATATTAGGCTTCTCATTAAAAATATTTTTGCCTTGTACCTGTACATTCAATCCAGCATTATTACAGGAATTAGTGTATATACCATCATCTGCTTTGTCAATGACTGCAAAATTAATTATTATTGCTAATAATAATATGAAAAACATCAGTCATATATTTATTCTCCAAAAAATCATCCACCATGGTGACATTACTTTCATTATGTTCAGTATTCATGGTTACTGATTGTAACCTCTGAACCTAGCTCGTCCCTGCTAACCACCCCTGCCTGTTTGATTCCTTCGGGAAGGAGTGTAAAAATTTTGGTTGTTAGACCTATTAGAGTTGTTATTGTTCCTGTTACGAATCCTTTCTGATCTTCTTAAAGGAGGATAATTTTGGTCATTAACAATCAAATTCTCCTCTTGCAAATCAAGTTGTGATTGAGTATTACTTTGAACTGATTGTCCTGCTTGTCGTTCCTCATTATTAATGTCTGTGCCACTTTCCATAGCATAGCCAACCCTTGGTGGTTTGGGATAAGCTTGACCACTATTGTATTGCTTTTTATCACAATCTAACTTCAATTTCCTTTGCTTTAATTCAGTTGACATTTTTTTATAGGTTCATAGGTTGGTACTAGGCTATCGGCCCTAGGGGCCTATACAAGCCTAGCCATAACAATTCCCTGGATATTTCTTCTCAAATAGCAAATTTCATCAGATAAACAACTAAAACCTTCCTTCTTATACTTAAAATGGCGTACTTGTGTATATACGCTGATGCTCATATTTATATCTCTCATACTCAATATTTGCATGCAATTCAATTTCAAGCTTGTTACATTCATCAAGCAGTGCATCAATTTCCCTCTGATTATATTTTATGAGCAGTTCTAGAAATTCATACCCATGTTGGTCAAGCATTATCATCAGTTCATTATGTAAGGCAGAATTGATTATCAATCCAGCAGGATAGTGCCATACCCGTAAGCCTTTTGGCACTACCTTACTTCTTATACAGTCCATAAGATAAACATTCTCCAATTGTAGTTTAAGTTTAGAAAGCTTGTTGTCAAACTGATTAAGTAATGTTCTAATAACATCTCCACCTTGTACTATATTGTGCACATTATGTGCTGCCTGTTTTTCATTAATCAACCATTCATTTAATGGTGGTGGTTTCCAAACATTAATA